>NC_091149.1:27372508-27612508 GCF_041381155.1 Argopecten irradians
AAAAATGGAAGGAAATTCTTCGCGTCTATGAAAAAGAATGTGTGTCAGTTTTTTGTCTATGATTTCATAACCCCAAAAGATATTGAGAATAATGCTTATAATTTAATTCAGGTAACTCACTCAGGTACTAATTAGGCATAAATTTCCTTACTTTTATAATTTATAAATTTAGTTGTGGCGCAGTGATATCTTATCCAATAATTGAGTTTGGCCAATGACTGTGCCGCTCTAAAAATTCCCCGCGAAAATGTCTTGTATATAATACTTGACGTACAATGCATCCGATCTATTGAAAAATAATTAGTGGGGAGGAGAAATAGGTTCCCATGTACCCCTCTGGCAGTTTTTCGAAACATGTTTTTAGGACCGGTTTGATGCCTAGTTTCATTTTATGCTTGTTGCCATCGACAACTAATGTCCCATGGGGGTCATATGGCGGCTATCTTGGATTTCAGGTATCAAAAATGGTCAAAATGACACATTCGCATATTCGCGCATAGATAGAGAACCAGACAACATTCAGAGGCAAATAAACACACTTTGTGATATGATTGAAACATGCTGAATACGATTAAATCATAATAATGACGTTACGTCTTCTCATTTTTGTGAAATAACGGGAAAACAACGAAATTTTCAGCTTTTTTTCCCTGTAAAATCGATAAATGTCATAATTTTTATCACAAGTAAAACAATTGATGGACAAATCACCTTGTAACAGTCATTTCAAATTGCACTAACCCTTGTGTAAACACACGTGTACTATAAAAAGATACATCGCATGAGTGAGATGGGAAAAAGAGAGGGATCCCCCCAATAAAAAATGGCCAAAATGACACATTCATATATACGCGCATAGATAGAGAACCAGACAACACACAGAGGCAGATAAACACATTTTTAAATATGATTGAATCATGCTGAATACGATTAAATCATAACAATGACGTTACGTCTTCTCAATTTTTGTGAAATGACGGGAAAACAATGAAATTTTCAGTTTTTTTCCCGTAAAAATCGATAAATGTCATAATTTACATCACAAGTAAAACAATTGATGGACAAAACACCTTGTAACAGTAATTTCGAATTGCACTAATCCTTGTGTAAACACACGTGTACTATAAAAAGATATATCGCATGAGTGAGATGGGAAAAAGAGAGGGATCCCCCCCAATAAAAATTTATCAAAAAATGGCCAAAATGACACATTCATATATACGCGCATAGATAGAGAACCAGACAACAAACAGAGGCAAATAAACACATTTTTAAATATGATTGAATCATGCTGAATACGATTAAATCATAATGACGTTACGTCTTCTTATTTTTGTGAAATGACGGGAAAACAATAAAATTTTCAGTTTTTTCCGTAAAAATCGATAAATGTCATAATTTACATCACAAGTAAAACAATTGATGGACAAAACACCTTGTAACAGTCATTTCGAATTGCACTAACCCTTGTGTAAACACACGTGTACTATAAAAAGATGTATCGCATGAGTGAGCTGGGAAAAAGAGAGGGAACCTCCCATCCCCGCACCAAAAAGAAAATGCAGATGAAAAAAATATTGAAAAACAAAATCAATAAATTAAAACTCCAAATATTCTGTCAACACACATTGTAACAGTTATTCTGAATTGAACTGACTCTTGTCTAAACATATGTGCATTACAAAAGGATATCCATAATTCAGGCAGTTCCTAATAAGTAATAACTTATTTCTTTTTAATGAAAACAACTGTGTTCGAATTATTCTCCTTCAATTTTGGATATACCTCCCCATGAAAAAGGTGTACCATTGTGATTCCTGCTCGCATAGGTTAAAACCTACAAATACATTTGATATCTGCTGAGGAGGAACAGTCACAGGCTGGGCCGCTAGACCGGGATCCTAGGAAAACAGTCAATTAGAATGAGAGGATATGGACCGTAGGTAAAAGTCAGTGAAAGTAGTCTGACCACGCTAAAAGGCAGCAGACATGATGTCCTGGAACCAGGACCCATTATGGAGAGCCAAAGAAGCCGCAAGGGTTCTAACCTCATGGGCAATCTCCTTGCGTTTCGCCCAAGATTAATAATTAGACTGCTCATAAGCAGTCCTGATCACCTGACTTATCCAGCTGGAGATGTACTGGGAGGAGAAATCCTGCTGACCCTGTTTAATGGGCAAGAATAGTACATCGCCCCCTTGTTTTATCAAGGGAAAACCTAAGCGTCCGACTGGGACAAAGCAGCCGATCATTCTCCTTCGACTCAATAGAGATTGTGAATCTTTACCAAAAAGGCAGGATCAGTGAGTAGGGTAACAGAGCTATATCTGGCACAACGAAGCACAGAAAGTGAATAGATGGATATCACTCCTCCTACGGCCTGAAACAAAAGCTAGCAGGAAGTAAAAAGTAAAAACCTTAATGGAGACCGACACCAAAGGCTCTTAAGGAGCCCCTTTCAGTCACACAAGTGCTAGATTCCACTGTGGAGCTAACTGTCGTTCCCTAGGCCTGTCCAGACTGAATCACCTAATCAAGGCAGACAAAGAGTTGGACGACCCTAACTCTGGTCTACCATGAGAATACAGTACACTGGAAATAGCCATGCGATAGCCTGCAATAGTACTAGAGGCAAGTTTGTGTTCCCTAAACAAATAGAGAAGGGAATCCGCAATCAGCTGGGTAGATACCTTGACCTGATCAATCGTCATGTCGATACACCAATCACAGACGATCTTCCATGACTGTTAGACGGCAGGTGAGGAAGACTTATTTATCAGGCGATGCGAGCTGACATGTCTTAAGAAAAGCCTGACTGAGCGAGGCCTCCTGGGACAGCTTCCACGCTCTTGAATGGATCTTCCGGGACCGAGGCTGGCGCAGGAAATTGGTTCTGAGTGGGAAAACCAGAGGAATATCCACCAACAGAAACAACAAGAGCTCTGAAAACCAGGATTGTCTCGGTCACTGGGGCGCTATCAGATGGAGGAGAAAATGATGCTCCCGAAACTTCTATTAGAACTCTGCCCACCAGGTTGAATGGAGGGAATGCATAAGCATGTATCCCCTCCCAATCTAGGAGATAGAGCGTCCACAGTCCAAGTCATGTGGTCTGGCACCGGAGAGACAAAAGTTGACTATTAGTTGTTCAGGGATTGTTTGTTTGTTTGATTTATTATCGTCCTTTTAACAGCTATGGTCATGTAAGGACGGCCTCCCATGTATGCGGTGTGTTGCGTGTATGTTGTGCGAGGTGAGTGGACTGGGAGACTGCGGTATGTTCGTGTTGTGTCTTCTTGTATAGTGGAACTGTTGCCCTTTTTATGCCGCCGAAGACACCAAGCAACACACCCCACCCGGTCACATTATACTGACAACGGGCGAACCAGTCGTCCCACTCCCTGTAGGCTGAACGCTAAGCAGGAGCAGAAACTACCACTTTTATAGACTTTGGTGTGTCTCGGCCAGGGGACAGAACCCAGAGCCTTCCTCACAGGGGCGAACGCTCAACTAGTCAGTTAGGAAGAAGAGAAAAGATAAGATCCTAAATTTAGTCGCCTTTTACGATCATGCAATAGGGGCAGCAGGTACAATTCTAACAAGTGGCGAAAAGGTCTATATGAGGTCTTTTCTACACCTAGCAAATGCCCTCGAAGATCGGGAGATTTAGCTGCCTTTCTGCCCACAACCGGCTTGCCTGGAACGAGTATCCGCCAGAACATTCAACCTGTCTGGAAGATGCTTGACTAAGAGAGTCAACCGCATTTTCTGACAGAAGAGAAGAACACGAATGACGAGGGCACAAAGGACGTGGGACTTTGCCCCCATCCTTTCTCTCCAAATAATCGACAAATGTCTGTAGTCACACAAACCACCTTGGAATGTAGAATCTTCCGAAAAGCCTGCAGAGCCAAACGAACAGCCTTATCTCCAGCACGTTGATGTGCTCGGTGACCTGATCCCCAGACAACTCCCCCGACTGGCAATGGCCGTCGAGGTCAGCCCCCAACCTGTCATCTGTCATTGCTCCAACGATTCCTGGACTAGATGGAGTATGAGTGAATCGTCGAAATAGATGTGTACATTTATTTTCCTGGAGTGATGAAATCCTACTCCAACCTGCAGCAGTTTAATGAAAACCAAAGTAATAGTCGTGAGACCGAAAGGATTTAGTTTTGTGGAAATGAGCTGTGTATCGTGTCTTCAGGACAAAAAAATCAAGGATAATAATTCGTACACAGTGGTACGTTTCGTTCTGGCACGAGCCGATAATTTATGAAAAATTCTGTTTCCAGTTGTTCACTAAAAGAGAGTGGATCATTACGGTTCTAACCACGTTCTAGTTGTAATTGGGGCCACGGTGGCCGATTTGTATGATGTCTCGACATATTACCGCAAGCCCTCCACCTCTGTGTAGCTTGTTCGAATCTACAGCGGCAGTTGCCAGGTATTGACTGCTGGTGGTGATTTTTCTCCAGGAACTTCTTCTACCAATAAACCTGGCACATCCTTACATGACCCTGGCTGTTAAAAATGTAATTGTAGTTTGGAACTGTCTGAATTATAGATCAGGGAATATGTAATTTATGAGATTTTTTTTCTCTATGAGTAGTGTTGGGAGGGGGATGTCCACGATTCATCTGTTAAAAAACATAAAATCTTTTTAAAATACACATATGTTTACATAAAGGTAAGTGCAATTCGAAATGACTGGTACAAGATGTTTTGTCCATCAAATGTTTTACTTGTGATGTAATTTGTGACATTTATCGATATTTTAGGGAAAAAAACCTGAAAATTTCATTGTTTTCCCGTCATTTCACAAAAATGAGAAGACGTAGCGTCATTATTATGATTTAACCGTATTCAGCATGTTTCAATCATATTTTAAAAATTTTTTCTTTACTTGTGATAAAAATTATGACATTTATTGTTTTTTTAGGGAAAAAAGCTGAAAATTTCATTCTTTTCCCGTCATTTCACAAAAATGAGAAGACGTAACGTCATTATAATGATTTAATCGTATTCAGCATGTTTCAATCATATCACAAAATGCCTCTGAATGTTGTTTGGTTCTCTATCTATGCGCATATATGCAAATGAGTCATTTTGGCCTTTTTGATACCTGAAATCCAACATGGCCGCCATATGACCTCATGGGGCATTAGTTGTCAATGGCAACAAGATAAAATGAAACAAGGACATAGTCATTCAGATCATCCGCCAATTGAGATATCAAAGCTGAAGTATGATTGATTGTGGAGACTTATGTGTATGAAAAAAAACAGGAAAAAGGAAGTTGAGCTAAAGAAAGATGGAGTATAATTCAAGTAAAGCGGGGCTGCAATTGTTGAATCAGGTATACAGCCTTGACATTTATATTAGACTATATACACAGAGATGGGTGGAGTTTTGCAAAGTAACATTTACCATTTACCTTATTTTCAGCAATGTTTCCATGGTAACGGGAAAAATGCAAAACATGAAAACTTAAAAATAGCAAAAGGTACTACTAGACCATAAAAAGAATGTGTCTATGAAGTTTCGTGGAAATATCTCTGCTGGTTTTAGAGTTATGCTCCGGAAATGAACCTGCTACAAAAATATGATATTTTCAGCAATGTTTCTATGGTTACAGAAAAAAAAGCACAAAAAGTGAAAACCTAAAAATAGCAAAAGGCCCTACTAGACCATAAGAACAATGTGTCTATGAAATTTCTTGGAACTATCTCTGCTGGTTTTAGAGTTGTGCTCCGGAAACGATTCTTACACAAAAAATCTGCCATTTTCAGCAATGTTTCCATGGTTACAGAAAAAAGTACAAAAAGTGACAACCTTAAAATAGCAAAAGGCACTACTAGACCATAGGACTAATGTGCCTATAAAGTTCCGTGCATATATCTCAACCGGTTTTCCGGTTATGCTGCGGAAACGAACCTGGTACAAAAATATGATATTTTCAGCAATGTTTCCAAGGTTACAGAAAAAAGTGCACAAAGTGAAAACCTTAAAATAGCAAAAGGCACTACTAGACCATAAGACCAATGTGTCTATGAAGTTTCGTGGAAATATCTCTTATGGTTTTAGAGTTATGCTCCGGAAACGAACCTGGAACAAAAATATGATATTTTCAGCAATGTTTCCATGGTTACGGAAAATATGCAAAAAATGAAAACCTAAAAATAGCAAAAGGCACTACTAGACCATTAGACCAATGTGTGTATGAAGTTTCGTGGAAATATCTCTACTGGTTTTAGAGCAATGCTCCGGAAACCATTCGTACGGACGGACGGAACCCATTTGTATATCCCCCGCCAACTTCGTTGGGCGGGGGATAACTAGACATCATACCGGTCCTTAAAAACCATCTTTCGAAAAACTGCCAGAGGGGTACATGGTAACCTATTTCTCCTCCCCCACTAAATCTTAAAGATCTAACCAAACGAAATGGATGTTACATATGAAATTTATTTATATACGAATAGCCAGGGTCAAAGGCACGCCCAAACCCCGTTTATGTCGTATGAAGTGAGTTTGAAGTGCGTGTTCTTGGAGCCTATAGTATATCTGTGTTGTATTCTTGTATTGATGTTGCTATCTCACTGAAATGAAATATGCTGCCGAAGACACCAAACAACACGCCCAATCGGTCACATTATAACGGGTAAAAATTAGCTAAGCAGGAGCAGAAACTATTACGTTTATAGATTTTGGTGTGTTTCGGCCAGAGCCTTCGTCACAGGGCCGAACGCTAAACTAAGTGAAGACTCAGTCATACAATTAAGTATTTGCATAAGAGTTTACGCATAACTCATAATGAGTTTTTTTCATTAAAGAATAAATGAAAATGTTGCATTACGCAAATGTACTTTTATTGTTTAGCACTAACAATATGCCATTAGGGGTCATTTTGTGATGATCGGTGTGGTCGAGGAGTGTAGTGGTTAGTTCACTCACCTTTCATCTTATTGACGGGGACGGGGTCCAATCCCCGGCACGCACGAGAAAAGGTCAGGGGTTACCTGTTAGATCGTGTGGGTTATTTCCGGTTTCCTTCCACGATAAGTGTTATAGACGATCGGCGCGCTTACATCCGCTCTATCGAAAGTTATTTGTTTAAGTTATATAAATTATTCTGCAATCGATGCAAAATTAAGTTTAATATAAAATACACAGAGACTATTATAGGTTGAAATGTCTATATCGATCTATCTATGTTAGCGCTATTGGAGAATTGCAATGTACGTAACTAAATCATTTTTTCTTGAATTAAGTAAATAGATCAAAACGTTTTCTGCAAATATTAAAACCTACTTCGTCTGCTCAATTTACCTTCAAGTGGCTTAGGCCAGACATTTGAAAGGCTACCATGATGACCTCTAATTTGGTTTTTTAGGACATCTGTTAAACTGAGTGAGAATAAAGCTATCTTTCTAGTAACATTATATATTGTTTAGAGCTTTTTAGATTTTGGATGGTTAAGCCAGGGTACAATACGTTACCTGTTGAAAACTACAAAACGTGATTTTAGTACAAAATATCACTCAAATACGAACACACTACATTCTGTTTTGGTAAATGCTTGATTTAGATAATTTGTATTAATATATTTTTGGAAAATGTTTGCTGATGCGCAGGTTCCAAATATCGACCTATTGTTTCTATCTAAAGAAGCGCATGGTCAATGTGTTAGAATCGGATCATTCTTTTGATTATGACGTCATAATGCATCAACATAGTGTTCATTACATCAGTATTGTTGAACCTTAATTCCTCTGATTGTAATGTATAGAATTTTCTAATTGGACTTTTAGTAACTAATCACCTGTCATACAAGACACACATGGATCAGTCGGTTAATACGAGTATTGACACAACTTGCCTTCGGTTATCATTGGATTCTATAATGTTGGTATACAAATACTGGTTGGTAAGTTAATTAGGTTAAACGTGCTATCAACGTCCAACAGATGACTGAAAGTCACTTATTTGTCTATACCGTGTTCTCTTTGTAATGTATCTGCGGATACTGGGTGAAGTTTATTTTTAACTTAGAATACTGACACGGTAAGTTCACACCATACCAACAACGATGACGCTAATTAGAATACAAACGTGTTTTGTTTCCGCCATGGAAGAGAGCAAAGCCTTACTCACAGCGACTCCGACTGAATGAGTCAAAATTGTATGCCTACGTAATGTGTAAATGTGCGTATACCTTTACAAGTGTAATTTGAAATATTATTACCTAATAGAAATTTAATTATCTTTACTTACCACAGTAAGCAAAAATCAAAACTGCAGTTAAACCCCGTCGGATTGCAGCAAAAATCGTTGTCGTCATTTCTTTTCTCCCAATACCAAGTATCTGAAAAAATGGAGATTTACACCATTGATAACACAAGGATTTATCAATATAATATTAAGTATGTGATTACCGTTCCTTAAAAGCACTAAGTTCATCATAAATAAAACTATTAAAATAAAAAGGTTCATAACTGCCTATTGTCGCACAATGTACTCTAGATGACCCTAGGGCCTATCCCTAAGTGTGATCTTATTCATATTCGCTGACGTGTATTGGCTGTATAAGTAAGACCTAATGTCCACTTGTACACACTTCCTTGGGTGACTGACTATCCTTGGCTGGCCGAGGTGCAGTTTTTATTTACTAGTTTACTCTTAATAGTGTAAACTAATAAGTTAAGGAGATAAGCCAAACACTGTAGCATATAAGTGCGAGGGTACAACTACGAGGCCCGTTAGGATCGAGTGATGTTCCCTCTCGCACATATAGTACAGTTTGAGGCTTATCTCAAACTTAAAACACAGTTTTTGTGTTAATATTACCTTACTATACAAAGCATTCATTACTTATACACTAGGTCGGTAGCATATGCTGAATATCACATGTCATGCCAGTAACGGGTAAAGCATGCACATTTTCACTAAAATGTTTATGCGTTCGGTCAACCAGAACAAAGCATTCATCACATATAAACCTGGCGAATCCAAAATACCCATAGTGCATCCTTAAATAACGAAAATGATTTATTTCTAAAATGCCTTCCGAGGATTGACGTAGCCTTGTTCTACTAGGACAACGTCCTTACTGGTGATTCTACGAATAGCGATACATTTTGTCTAGAAGTTGAAAGGGATTTTCAATGTGTGATTTAATGAATTGTTGATTTATGTCCTTTGGATCTACATGAATGTACTTTAACATCATGTACATGTATTCCTTAACAGCCGTAGCTGGTAGGAGCTTATATAATTTATGAGTGAATGTGGAAAAAAGTGTTGAAATCAAAATGGCTAAAGATCAGCCACTGTTGTTTATATGTACGTGCAACATGGAACACGCTCCATGGACCACTGTTATATGCTCTATTCAGTGTTAAAAGAATATTATAATTATCATCGACACATAGCAGGATGCATTTAAGCTTATTTTCAAATATGGATGTAGCTTGAATTTCTGAATATTGTGTAGATCTATGAATAATATGTGTATGTTCTTAAAGATACATATATTGATAAAAGTCTTTGAAACTCTTCAGGAAATGTTTATGCCTTGACACTTTGAACTGTGCTCAGGATTTACCAAAAATTGGTTAATAAGTGACCGTCCAAAAATGACCATATATAAACAGGTCAGCGGTTCAAAATCTGAATATTAACCGGCTACAGGGCACTTATAGGCCAGTTATGGGTACAATCTTTACATTCCATGAAATAAATTATGGAAACTGGTTGTATTCCCTTGCCATGGAAAGCTGCTAACATCAAAGTCATATACAAAGGAAAAGGTGATGTAAATGATATCGACCCATCTCTCTCACCTCTTGCTTCAGTAAAATAATAGAAAAAGTAATTTGTAAGTATCTCTATAGTTACCTACGTGATTGTGAACTTACCACTATACATCAGTCTGGCTTCGTTCCCGGTGATTCAACTGTGAACTAACTTCTTTCGATATACAATAATTTCACCGACTCATTAGACAAACGAAAAGAAGTTCGGTCTGTGATATAAGTAAAGCCTTTGATATAATGTAGCATGAAGGACTATTTATTTAATTATATAAATTAGAAACTTGTGGTTTTAAAAGGAAATTGCTAGGGTGGTTTAGAAATTTTTACTGAAGGAAAGAAAGTGTTTTAACTGAAGGCATTTTCTCTACCTTTAAATATGTTTATGCTGGAGTCCCCCAGGGATCCGTCTTAGGCCCTTTTAAATATTAACGACATACTAATAAACTAATACTGTTACTAGTATTCAAATTGTTTTCAGATGACACTTCAGTTAGTTAAGTAATTGATGCTAACCAAAGCTATGCTGTCCATATACTTTCAAAAAATCTTGCAAATATAAGTGCATGGGCTCTGAAATGGGACATAAAATTTACCTACAAAAACGTAATCATTAATATTTCAAAGAAACGAAACGCCATTCATCCCGATATATACTTTGACAATAACACGGTTCATACAGCTAGCACACATAGACATTTAGGAGTCTAACTTTCTGACGATTGTAAATGGACTCACCATATAGATTATGTATAATTAGCATTTAAAAGGATAAATAATAAAAAAAACATTTATAAAACTTATATTTTACTTATTTTAGAATATGCTGATAATTTATGGGATAATTGTACTGAACAATGTAATGTAAACTTCTGCTAGAGTCTGTTTACTCAGAAGCCGCTAGAATTATAACGGGATTCCGCAGAGGTACATCCCATGATATACCTTACAGAGAACTAGCTTGCGAATCTCTCTCTGATCGGCGTCAAAAGCACAAACTTATTCTTATGCTTAAGATACTCCGTGGCTTTGCTCCACAGCATTTGATTGAAAATGTACAACCATTTTTATATCAGCTTGAACATGAGAGATAAGAATGACAATGAACTGCAAGTTACTATACTAGTTTTTTCCCCAAGAACATCCAGGGAATTTAATTCGTTCGCTTTTAAACCTTAACTTATCGAATGTTAATACTGCTGCACAATTTAAAACACTCCTTTTTAACATTAATAAACCTGATAAAACAAATACCTTTATAAACAAAGGTTCTCGAAATATGAATATTGCTTTGTGCCAGCTGAGAAATCCCTCTAGCAACCTAAATTTTGACCTATTTCGCGATCATTTGAAATATTCTCCAATGTGTTCTTGTGGCCTTGGTGATGAAACAACAGTACACTATATGTACATATGTTTATGCCCATTATTAAATGAACAAAGATCATCACTCAGAACCAAAGGCTTTGCTCCACAGCATTTGATTGAAAATGTACAAACCATTTTTTTTTATATCAGCTTGAACATGAGAGATAACCTCTAAGAATGACAATGAACGGCAAGTTACTATTACTAGTTTTTTTTTCCCAAGAACATCCAGGGAATTTAATTCTTTCGCTTTAAACTTTAACTTATCGAATGTTAATACTGCTGCACAATTTAAAGCACTCCTTTTTAACATTAATAAAGCTGATATAACAAATACCTTTATAAACAAAGGTTCTCGAAAATATGAATATTGCTTTGTGCCAGCTGAGAGAAATCCCTCTAGTATCCTAAATTTTTACCAGATGCTTTTTTCGTTTCTTCAATTTGAAAAATATTCTCCAATGTGTTTTCTTGTGGCGTCTTGGTGATGAAACAACAGACACACTATATGAATTATATTTTTTCTTGCTCATAGATGTTTACATGCGTACCATTACTCAAATGAACCATTAAAGATCATCACTCAGAAACCAAAGTACATCGCAAAAACTCTAATACTCCCCCATCGCACCGTTTTAATCATGATTTCAGAGTTATTCCATTTTAACACAAAACTTTACTACATTGGGGGGAAACAAAAGAACTTTTTTAATGGAAGAAGTTCAGGTTCTAATATATTTAGTGATTTAGACTATGAATGAATGTCCTTTGATCCCCACGATGCTACAAGTCCAATATCCAGTCGCTAGGCCTTTTAAGTTATTCACTAGAAGTAATTTTAAGACTTTAAGCCTGTTTGACACCTTTGACCTTTGAAGTTTAAGGTCATTCATTTGAACAAAATTAGTAACCCTTCATCCCAGCATGCAGACCCAATATGTGCCATTAGAAAAAAATTCATTTAAATATCTTAGCTTATTTGAACCCTGTGACCTTCAATAACGGCCAAGGTTATTCATGTCACCCAATAGGAGTACCCTGGACCATTCGATTCTTGAGGAGTTGTTTACATTTTTGAGCCTATTTGATCCCTGTGACCTTGAAATAATGTCAAGGTCATTAATTTGAAAACAAAATTGGTAGCACTTCATCCCAGCATGCCACAGGCCCAATATCAGGTATCAAGGCCTCTTAGTTATTCACAAGAAGGCGTTTAAATATTTTATCCTTTTTGACCCAAATGACCTTGAATGAAGGTCAATGTCATTCATTTGAACAAAACTGTTAGACTTTCACCACAGCATGACGCAGTGTCAATAAGAGTGCCCTGGGCCTTTCAGTTCTCGAGAAGTTGTTTAAAGATTTTAGCCTATTTTATCCGTGTGACCTTGAATGAAGGTCAAAGTCATTCATTTTACCAAACTTGAAACTTGGTACTAGCCAAATATGAGTATACTGGGCTTTCAGTTATAGAGAAGAAGTAGTTTAAATGAAAAGTTTACGCTAGGCGCACAGTGCACGGCGGACGACGCACGATGACGAACGGTGCATGATGACAAAGAACCTAACAAATGGGCATTTAATTTTGATTTAATATAAAAATGCTACATCACCAACTGGTAATCTTTACTGAAAACATGAGCAAATGAATTAGAATTGTTTTCAGTAAAAAAGTTACTTACTTTACACTAGTATCATCGATGACAAGTTTGAGCTTTTTATTTCTCTTCATTCAATATAGAGGTATTTAAAATAATCAATTGCATCCCTAAAATAGTCTATCACATTATGCCGTATATATAAGTACTGATTGCGAAGACAACAAAAGCATTTTGAATGTCTATGTTTGAGTTAATTAGACAAATATATACGACAAAACATTATTTATAGTTTAAATGATACCTATAAGTTATGCTCTGTTGGCGGTGAAATTCATCACAGACGCAGACACAGACGTAGTTAAAAACATATTGCACTTACGATGTCAGTAACTAATACGTATGCTAGATGAAATCACATGATAGATAGAGCGAAAATAAAGCAATACGAAAAAGATATGTTATATTCCTATTAACTCACCATAAATCACAAGCCAACAATCGTCAAAGTTATATCGATATATCCCTCTTGGTAAATTTTGAGGAAATAATTCAATCCAAAACACCTTTCGCTCTCATAAGCGTGTAAGCTACCACTATTTACAATGTGCGTGTACACAAAGGATTAGCTTACTTGTACATACATACACTTAGCGGAGGTCAGTCATATCCTTTTGTCGTCACCTGCACGGAAATACACACGCTAAACCATTTCATACCGGGACACGCTAGACCATTTCATACCGGGAAGAAATTACACATTGAAACTGTTGAAGTTATAGACTTCGACGTGTCTCTGCTAGAGACAGAACCCAGAGCTTACACAGGGCGGTAGAATTGTACCTGCTGTCCATATTTCATGATCGTAAAAGGCGACTGAATTTAGGTTCTTTTATCTTTATTTCTTCCTAACTGGCTTTGTCCTAACGTCTCCCATGACAGCACCTCAGTTGAGACGTGAACACTGTGAGGAAGGCTCTGGGTTTTGTCCTCTGGCCAAAAGCATCATAGTTTTAAAGTTTCCGCCACTGCTTAGCGTTAAGCATTAAGGGAATTGGTCGAATGGTTTGCCAGTTGTCAGTATAATGTGATCGGGTGGGATGTGTTGCTTGGTGTCTTCGGCGGTCAGTGATATAGCACTATAAAAAGAACAAGAGTTCCACTATACAAGAAAACAAAACATAAAATGTACCCCACTTTTGGTCTTCGGTTGAGCGCTCGACCTTGTGAGGAAGGGTCCCATGACTAAAATACAAACGTTTTTAAAAGTGGTTGTTTCTGCTCCTGCTTAGCTGCATGAGTGGGACGACTGGTTTGCCGTTGTCAGTATAATGTGACCGAGTGGAGTGTGTTGCTTAGTGTCTTCGGCGGCATACCACAGAGATCACGGTATGGTAATTATATCGGAACTAGGTACTCCCTGAAGAGAGAGTAAGAAAATCAGGATTTGAACAGAGCTAAAATTGTCGCTTTTATCTGCATTTTGTGATGTATTTGGATACGGACAATGATATATAAATGGTTTTCGAGAAGTGTCGCAAAAAAACTTGTCAGATGTAAACATGCCACCATACCAAGGGAGGTACCAACGTAAATCGCCTGTCGTTAGAACAGATGCTGAAAAAGAACTTTCCACCGCTATAAATACATATTTTAGTACTACAATACTCTATTATGATGTATAAGGGTAGATTCACACGAAGAATACTTTGCCAACACACACCATAGTCTGTAAAAGTGGTCGTGTCTGCCTATCGCTCAGCGTAAAGGGAGTGGTCGGACAACTAGTTCGCCCGTTGTCAGTATGACATGACCAGGATGTGTGTTATTGGTGTCTTTAGCACTCGCATTTTTACGGTCATGTAGTAGGGGTAGCAGGTACTGTTCTAATGCCCTACCTGCGGACAGTTATCCAAATGTCCGACACTAGTTAATTTCATTGAAATTACGCATGGCAAAAGTCGTCTAGGACATTTGTGCCGTCCCAGGCATCTCTTAAGAGACATCTCTTACATTGACATCATCTACATTTTCTGATTTTATGATATCGTTATGGTCAATTCCAATGTTGTGTAGAACTGCACAATCCATTATAACTGTACGTGTTCCCTCATGCGATGCACGCATTCCGTCATGCAAGCAGTTTAACCTTCGCTTTAGTATCCCAAAAGTTTGCTCTGTCAAACCTCGAGTCCTGGCATGGCTTCTGTTTTAATTTTTCTGAGCAATGACGGAATTTCTTAAAGAGTAATCAGAGTCCCCTTGAATGAATCCTCGATACACCAGTTTTAGATTTATTGATTGAAACGTGATATCAGAATAGTTGAAGTAAGAAAACTGACTTTCCTAACGTTTCCCTTGGCACCGCCTCACTTTTAATCTTCTGTTGAGCGCTCGCCCCTGTGAGTTAAGCTCTGTGTTCTGTCCCCCTGCTCGAGACATTCCGTAGTCTGTGAAAGTAGTAGTTTCTCATATCGCTTTGCGCTCAGCGTTTAGAGTTTGTTTGAAATTATTTTAACGTCCTATTAACAACCAGGGTCATGTAAGGACGGCCTTCTGTTTATGCAGTACGTAGCGTGTGTGAAGTGCAAGGGGTGTGTTTTGTACGTGTTGTATCTTTTGTATAGTGGAACGGTTGCCCTTTGTAAAGTGCTATATCACTAAAGCATGCCGCCGAAGACACCAAGCAACACCCAGTCACATTATACTGACAACGGGCGAACCAGTCGTCCCACTCCCTGTGTGCTGAGCGCTAAGCAGGAGCAGAAACTACCACTTTAAAAGACTTTTGGTGGGTCTAGGCCACAAGCCTTCCTCATATGGGGCGAACGATCAACTCAAGGCCAAAAGTGAAACGGTGCCAAGGGAGGTATTGGGAAAGATAATGTCAGTTAGGAAGAGAAAAGATAAGACACTAAATTTAGTCGCCTTTTACGATCATGCAACAGGGGCAGCATGCAGGTAGGGCATCATTTAGGGAATAGGACGACTGGTCCGCCTGTTGTTAGTATTATGTGAACATTGTGGTGCTATGTTTGGTATCTTCGGAAACTAGCTGCAATATTGTAGCTCAAAAGACTTTTTTGACAGAAAATGGTGTCGTCTTTACCGCTACAATTGGTGCCTATTACTGCTAATGGAGCAAATTAATGATAATGCAAATCATTATAAAACGTGTGTTTGCATTTTTATCGTACTTGTTTGCTATCGCTTACCTACTAGGCAATACAACTGAACCACATGAAATTATCAAATTCTCATCGAGACATTATTTTTTTAGATAATACATAAATTATGAAGGTCTTTCTGATGGGAATGTATACGGCAAGTCCACAAATTGTGAATTTGACGTCTTGTGAGCGGTACGGTAGATATTAAGAATGGTAGTTATGTTTGTTTTGGACAAAAATAACCTGTTAATGCATGTATACGCATAAAATAATTAGAAACCTACAATGGCCCTGCAGGTAGGGCGTTAGAATTGTACCTGCTGCCCCTATTGCATGATCGTAAAAGGCGACTAAATTTAGGATCTTATCTTTTCTCTTCTTCCTAACTGACTTTATCTTTCCTAATGCCTCCCTTGGCATCGCCTAACTTTTGGCCTTGAGTTGAGCGTTCGCCCCTGTGAGGAAGGCTCTGGGTTCTGTCCCCTGGCCGAGACAGACCAAAGTCTATAAAAGTGGTAGTTTCTGCTCCTGCTTAGCGCTCAGCATACACGGAGTTGGACGACTGGTTGGCCCGTTGTCAGTATAATGTGGGTGGGGTGTGTTGCTTGGTGTCTTCGGCGGCATGCTTCAGTGTTATAGCACTATAAAAAGGGCAATAGTTCCACTATACAAGAAGACGCAACACGAATATACCGCAGTCTCCCAAAACACGCACCTCGCACAACATACACGCAATACTACGCATACATGGGAGGCCGTCCTTACATGACCATAGCTGTTAATAGGACGTTAATTAATCAAACAAACAAACAAAGAAACCTACAAAAAAGTATGGAAAACTATGCCCGAGTGATTTTCGTAGGCAGTGCTCCACTACGACACATAGGGACCAATTCGTACCCGGCCGAAAGGTATAGTAGGCCAGGTACGTATATTTGTTCTACTTCGGCAACATGTTTCAGTGATATAGTACTATATGAAATGCAAGATTTTCACTATACAAGAAGACACATCACGAATATACTGCGGCCAAGAAAAACACGCACCATACACTAAATACACGCTACATCGCATACATTGAAGACCGTCCTTGCATGACTGGCTGTTAATAGGACATTATTTGATCAAAGAAACAAAAAAAAAATCATTGTAACGGAGTGAGAAAGGGGTTTAATTTTATACAGCACCTGTCAAAATATTGGATGTATCATTGAAGTATAATTGCTAAATTTCGGTGTAATGAATATTATCCTGTAAATTCTTGATTTGTTTGCATATTATTCAGTGCAGGTTGTAAACACTGTGTGGATATTAGACTTATAACAGAACTTCTGCAACATAATTGTATTTGAGTATTCCTAACGTTCTTTGTGAGTTACCAGTGTGGATCAGCTGTTGTGAGATCAGATGATCGGTAGCCTATTTAACGATATGTAAATATGGTGTGCGTCGTGAGTTTTATCGATGTACAGCATTATTGTGATTTAGTAATAGTGAGATATGTAAATATGGTGTGCGTCGTGAGTTTTATCGATGTACAGCATTATTGTGATTTAGTAATAGTGAGAGCAAGATGGAAGTGCCAATTTGAATAAGGTTCCGCTAAATTGTAAGGATTTTCTGTATTTACACGTAATTTTGTGTGGTCTGGTCGAGTCGTGCTAAATTTATTTTAGTATCGCCGCCATCTTTGTTGTCATTGACGTAGAACAGGGCGGTCATAGTATTCACTGGAGAGAAAGTGTAAGGTTTTAAATATTGTATACTGGTTAAAATTAGCAGAGTTTGTAACAGTACCTTATCAGAAACATAACTGTTCCAATCTTTCTTTGTAACAATACCTTATCAGAAACATAACTTTTCAAATCTTATTTGCGGTAAAGGCTTAAAAACGCCGTATTTGGCGAAGGTTTGCACAGCGTTTATCTCGCTCCCTCTGTCAACTTTCGGCAATGGCGGAGCGAGTGAACCAGTGACATACTTATTTATGTAATGGTTTCGGCGTGTTGAAACTAAAATGTATGCGGAAATTGTTTCTATTTATGGTTGTTATAGCCATATCAATGCTTCTGTTTAGGAAGTCTTATTAGTATTTAATTATGTACGTATTCGAAAGACCTACTTTGTTGGTCGGAAGGGTACTATTTTAATTAAGAAATGTATTGGAGGAGCGGAGTGCTTCGGTCCTGGGATACGTTCTTGAGATATATGTTGTTCCAAATATGTTAGAAGGGGCGGAGCGAGGGATACGATGTGAGATGCGATGCTCCATATATGGTAAAAGGGGCGGAGCGATGGTTACTATTTGAGATACGATGCTCCATATATGGTAAAAGGGGGCGGAGCGAGGGATACGATTGAAGGCTATAAAAGGCGGAATTCCGCAACGGAAATCAGTCTGGCTTTAGACCTGCTCAGGGTCACGTCATTTACGTTGTGTGTATATTATCATATCTTAGGCTCTATGACGGTGTTTATTGAAAGGTAAAAGTCTTACAAAAGTGTTAAATAGCATAACTCCTTTATGTTTCTCGCTGATTAGGTTAGAGAATATGGATAGAGTCTGATTACGGCAGACGGTATAATCACCTCTTTGTCTACTCATGCAAATTGAATGGCGGGGCTTTCTTTCACATGTGTTGTTTGTGGAAGAGTGGATGTAATCACCACTCTCCTCCTAGCAGGAGGATTGGTGTAATCACCAATCACAATTGTTGTTAGAAGGAATTTAGATTAAGGTTACAGTGCAAGAGGACTGCTGTAATCACCAATCACAGTTGTTGTTAGAAGGAAATTGGATTAAGGTAACAGTATATTTAGGTCTAGATAGTTTTCTGGGGTCATACAATGTATTTAATTCTATTATAGAGTGAATTGGTATAACTATCATAGCCATGGACTTTGTTATGTAATGCATATTATTGCTAATAGGCGATATGATATCATAATTTGGTTAAGAAGTAGAATTTTACTTATATTGCTATATTTTGTATAAGTTTATGAAGCTACTATTGTGTGCATTTCTCGTGATGGACCTTGTGTGGAACTCAATTGGCCTTTATATATTTGTGTGAACTGAATTAATGTATATTGAGAGATGCATTGTGTATATGGAATGCGAGTGAGAGATGCATTGTGTATATGGAATGCGAGTGAACATTTTATGTAATTTATTGTTTATTTATTGCTGAGTTATCTAATAATCAACATTGTCTTTTATATTGGAGTTACTGGTTGTTCTTTCATTGTGTTTATATTATGAGAAGATAATGAGATACATAGTCTCTCATTCTGACAGTTATTATAAAGGGGAGACAACTGAGCTCCTTACTAGCCTTAAAGGCTGTATTGACAAGCTTCGGGGTGCAGAACCTCTATAGCTTTTCCTGGTATTTGGTACCAGCTGACATAGTGTCCAACGTACATCTTCATTGGTAGTAGTCTGTGACTACAACTCGTTATACTGACGAGAGAATCCGAACGTGACGCGATTGTGCGTTACATTGTTGGCAGCGGTGGGATACCTTACTTTTGACACGACTCAACTCATAGGAGAGATGGCCACGGCAGACCCTAGACCACTCATCAATATAGGTGAAGGGCCCGGAGTAGGTTCGACGCCACTCCTCCAGACTGACCAGTATATATCGGGGTCCCCAAGTGGGGAAGTACAGTTTTGAGTACCTACGCAGGACAGTGGATTAGGTTTATCCCAATCCCAGCAGAGCGCTGACAGAGCAATTAGGGAGTTGGAGAGGTCTAACTTAGAGCTACGCAAACAGATTGCCGAGTTACAGGGGACTTGAAATGGTAGCATAATCAAATGGTTGGGATAACCAGGCCATGGCTATGGAGTTAGCCACAACGTTCCGTGGGGTGTAGCTATGTCAAACTGGTGTAAACGTTAACAGATTTAGACCGTTTTGAGCCTGAGAATCAGAGTACGCTTTACAAAATGGAGCTTCAAAATAGATTGCGTAAGAAAGGAGAGACCATACTGGAGTTGGTGGCGGATATTAAGAGATTAGTATGCAATTAGTTCTTGACGCATTTAAAGAGTCACTGAACGACGCAGATCTGGAATAGGCAGTGCACCAGGCACAAGTCACTGGGGTGGAGGAAGCGTTTCGTATTGCCTTACAGTATGAGGCATTCCAATCCGGTTATAAAAAGAGACGGGTACGTCAACACAAGCAGGACGGTCCAAATGAAGTCCAATAAAGAGAGTAAAACTCTAATGTAGAGTGTTATTTCTGTCACAAGAAGGGACATTTTAAGAGGTATTGTTATTTTTACAAGAAGAAGGTAGACAAGCGAAAGAAGAAGTCAGGCACACAGTCGGAAAACTTGAAGGGGCAGGAATAGAGGACCATATCCTGGCCTGTGAAAAGGATCAATCGGAAGGGTCCATAGAATTTGTTAAAGTATATACTTGTTGTGACAGACTATTTCTCGCGTTGCGTAGAGTATTACGCAATGCCAGACCAAGAGGTCGTAAAGTTGGCAACCATTTTTTTCGATCAATACATAAGTCGTTTCGGCGTACCACGACAAGTGCACATGGACCAATGGAGACAGTTTACATCTCAAATCTTTGAACAGTTGGGTAAGATCTTGCAAGTTGACACAACCAAGACTTACCCTTATCATCCGCAAAGCGATGGTTTATGCGAGCGATTTAACAGAACAGTTGAGGATATACTTAGCAAGTACGTGGCTGTCAACCAGAGAGACTGGGACCAACACTTACCGGCAGCTGTACTATATGTGTCCTCGGTGCATGACAGTAAAGGGTTTACACCAAGTATGATGATGTTTGGAAGGGAGTTAGAGCTGCCCATAGATCTGTTATTGGGAAGGCCCCCACAACATAATGATGAGGCACTTAGTTCAGCATTTGTACAGGAGTTACAAAAAAGTTGTTTGATATACACGAACAATTGCGCGAAAACATGATCCAGGCCAGAAATCATCAAAAGAGAAAGTATGATCACAAGGTAAACAAAAACCAGTAAAAAGAAGGGACACAGTTTGGTTCAAGGTCACCAGGCGTGTAAATGATCGTTCGCCCAAATTGCAAGGTCGCTTGGATGGTACGTATGTAGTGGTAAAACACATAACAGATTTAGTGTACGAGTTACAGAAGAGTCCGTCATCGAAGAGTAAGACAATGCATCATGATCTGTTAAAGCCTTATCAGGGATTTTAACTGTCCAGATGTAGAGAAACAAACCTCAGGAGATGAAGAACGAGAAAGGTGAAATCTTAACAAAGACGACCTTGGACTAACCCAAGAAGTCGAGATCAAGTCACATGAACCAGGGCCCATAGGTGAAGCGCGATGAACTGGAGGCTAGTAGGGATGTCCGAGGGAGCCACTTGGAGGTTGCTGCTGTTGGTTTTAATCTCACCTAGGAAGATGTCTGAAGAAGAAGGAATTCATTTGTTATTAATGATAAAGCCCACAAGCTGGACATTCTTAAGCTCATGTATGGTATTACTACAAGCTTTAAAGGTCAATGGCTGTCTTCTCAGAGTCCACCTAAGGAATATAAAAGTTTGGAGTAAAGAGACAAGGATAATTATAGGGGCAATATGTTTATATGTTACAGATGGTCTGTCTGAAATGCCTACATGGCGGTTCACCCGACAGAAAATTCTACGGCAGCATGTCAGAGAAGATCAGCATGGAGACAGAGTAACATGTCCCTATCCAGGATGCCTGTGTGGCTGTCCAACTAGTCGGCGTGCCAGATTAGACAAGACATATACAGAAGACACATCAGGTGTTGGCGGCCATATACAAAGACGGTCCAGAGGAAAAGCGTGGGTGGAAACAGGTAAGACGGTCAGATATCTGAACACCTCTGGTTAAGGTGGTTGAGACTGCTACCAACACACAGGGGGACTCATGGGACACCGAGGCAGCCGTGACGGTCACAGAGACAACCTCCAGCCCTGCGAGGGACAGCCAGAGCATAAGGGGGGACGAGGGAGATTCTCCCTCCGACTGTAATTAACCGGATTTGCCGTCATCCACCCTAATCCACCTGGAAGCACTTTTCCCGGAACCGCCCCGTAAGCAGGAGAAGAAACTACCGCTTTCATAGACTTGGTGTGTCTCGGCCAGGGGACAAAACCCAGAGCCTTCCTTACAGAGCCCAAGGGACAGCAGAGAGTAGAGGTATCAAAGGAGAAGCGTGGGAACTGCTACGAAAGGGAGGACTGCCTCTATTCCCACCAGCCAGGAGAGGTTGGATTGCAGTGGAGGACGAGAGTGTCAAGGTGGATGGAGTAGCATGGCCGCCATACCTTTGGAAGACGATGACTCAAGATCGGAGGTGGTTGGCTTGGGATGCTGCTGCGGTAAATCTCACGGGGGACTGCCCCGAAATGTCGCGGCGTGAGGCATGCGAGCAATTACTATTCTTGGCGCTGCCCGGTACACGCACCCCGGAGGCAACAGAGAAGGCATGTCTTATACAGCTGAGACATGTCAACTTTATTGCTCTAAGAGAGGTAGCGATATCAGGGAGTGATGGGGATTAGGTGTTCGCTGCATTACGCTCGGCAGTGAGAGACGAGACTTTCTATAATTTGAACCCGTCCAGCTCCCATGTCCCAATTCTTAAGGAGGAGAAGTCGTCGTACTAAACTGAAGTATAATTAGGTATTAGGCTGTGGGACTTTGATAGGAAAGATAGCTTGGAGAGAAAGGGAGTGGACATTATTTCTGTAATTGGTAAGTTAGTAATTAGGTCAAGGAAAGTAAGTTTTGATAGAGATGTTGGTTCTATTATAAGTGTAGTTGCTGTTGAGTATGTACATATAGCATTACTTTGTTACTGTATTGATAGAACTGTAAACTGGTCAAGAGTCTTTTGGGGTAAAGCTGTATATATAATGTACATATTATCTAAAGAGAATTTTTAAATTACAGTGTGCGATATAGTTGGATTTAAGAGAGCGTGGCGAGAATTGGTGAGTTTATCATTTAAACAGATATTTGTACAGATAAGCTCTGTAAAAATCTAGATACACTGATGTTACGTAGCGTTAATTTTATAAGTGTACTTTTACTTCCAAGACAAAAATATAAAAAAAAATTATTTGCATCCCAACAAAATCCGTGACACCATGTTCCATATGGAATGGAGTACCAATTGCGCACGCACCAAAAAAACAATGTTTTTTTCTATAATTTTTGTGTGTTAATTAGACATATAAAAATATGATTAAACACCTATTATTGTTCAGCTGATGGGTATCGTGTATGCTCTGTCGGCGGGGAGCGTCTTTAATGTCTTCTATAGTGTATATTTCATGGTGTCTTCGGCAGCATGCTTCAGTGATATAGCACTTGGTCTATATAAAGACCAAAACACAAACCGTATATCAGGAACGCAACACATCGCATACATGGGAGGCCGTCCTTACCCTTGATGTTAATAGGATATTTATTAATCAACCCAAAAAACAAATATTGCATATTGCCTGTATCATTCCTATTAAGAAATTATTTGAAACGCAATCATTAATACTATTTTTTAAATAAGAGCTGGAACTCCGCGGGTTCATTCACCAATGTTTTGGTTTTTCTCTCCTCCCCTTGATTATATGAATAAAAGAAATATATACAAATGAAAAACATACAAAGAAATGATATCATATGTATGTGCTCTTATTTTACGCAGCATTTCCTCTATTACAAGACACAAAACTGAAATACTGCATTCTTCTAAAACAAACACTACATATGCAACACACAGCATACATGGAAGGCTGTCTTTTTTTTTATTTATTAACATCCTATTAACAGCCAGGGTCATGTTAGGACGGCCTCCCATGTATGCAGTGTATAGTGCGAGGTAAGTGTCTGAGGAGACTGCAGGATGTTTGTGTTGTGTTTTGCATAGCGGAAACGCTTCCCTTTTATAGTGCTATATCACTGAAGACTGTCACCGAAGACACCAAGCAACACACCCCACCCGATCATATTATCTGACAATATGCGAACAAGTCGTCCCATTCCCATTCCCAGTATGCTTTGCGCTAAGCATGAGCATGAAACTACCACTTCGGTGTGTCTGCCAGGGGTTTGGTTTGGTTTGGTTGTTTAATTAACGTCCTATTAACAGCTATCTGCCAGGGGACCCAGAGCCTTCTTCACAAGGGCGAGCGCTCAACCAAGGGCCAAAAGTGAGTGTGGGGTTAAGAGAGACGTTAGGTGGAATAATACTAGTTAGGAAAAAAAAGAGATGAAACTAGTTAGGAAAAAAAAGAGATGAAAATATCCTTTTCAGTCAGTCGCCTTTTACGATCATGCAATAGTGGCAGCAGGTACGATTCTAACTGGCTGTCTCTGAATTACCCTGGTTATTGGTAGGACAATTTGATTAATCGTGTAGTTTTCAATTATTCATCAATAATCATGAAGACTTGTTGTGATAAGAGTTGCTTCCCGTGGAAGTTAAACAATTCATTTTGTTATATTGGTGACATAAATATATCTAATTTGGCATTAATTAATGATAATGATTTTATGATGTGAAAACATTTTACTCAGAACTATGAAATTACTTTCAAATATTTGTTAATTCATGGCAAAGAGATAAATTTGCCTTACGTACATTTAGTGTAAACACCTGTTATAAGTCGAATATATATATTAGTAAACGCATAATTCTACGTCTATCCCATCATTTCCAGTCCGTTCAACTATTCACAAATGTTTACAATAGTGGTAACAATCTTGAAAGCCAGACAGACATTCTTTATTTCCTCTTTTGCAGAAATTTACATATGAATACGTTTGTCAATTATACATTCTATACATGTATTTACAAATTAATCAAAATAGACAGTTCTTCATCATATAGTTTACAAAAATTGATATATTGGTCAATAAGATTGACCATCTATCTTCATCGAGTAAAATGTCTTGCTTACTGTCGACAATAAATGAGCATTTCTTAAAATATTCCAAATTATCAAAACGGACATATCACGAACTAAACTTATGCGAGTTGCCCCCCTTACCATGATACGGTGCACGGACAGACCACCATCACCACAACACTTCTTCTCCCAAATCTTATATTCACATAAATACTGAATACATGGTAGGCCTTCATGAAATCCTTAACTGACTGTTAATGAGGATGTACATAAACAAACCCTTAATCAAATGTGGAATGGTGTGAACTGAAGTGATTGGTACAACAAATAGGTTACTGTCGGTTTATCTATCTGCTTCGTTAGCTTTTAATTATTCAATGTCAATGTAGCATTAAAACGAGAGACAGTATACATTATAAGCCACAAACACTCCCTCTCCTTCCCTTAGTTATTGGGGTAAAGTTTATTAAGTTTTTCCCTCTGTAGACCATGATCTACCGACGATTCCTTACTGCGTATTGCGCAGACGGCGTTTGTTTACAAACACTTAACATATGATATTTTCAATTCGCGGTAAGGAATCATTCATTAATGAACGGTCTATTTATCATTCTTACAGAATCCTGCACGCGCAAATTTGCACTTTTCAACAGATAAATGCGTTTTTGAGATGAAGTGTTTTTTTTAGCTGAGAATAAACTGAGAATATTTGATTATTTATGATGCACTTTTGAGTTTTAGAAGAAAAGTGCAGAATTCCTCTTAATGTAACCTGTATAGAAACAATTCGGCATACATGATTTTGTTTCCAGAAATCAGGGCCAGAAAGTGATCCTACATGATAACAAAAAAAGATCGTGGTGTGAAGTATCGTTATGTGTGGACGTTATGCTTTACAGGACGAGATCACTGGCAATCAATTACATTGTATCTCAACGCTGTGCGTTTTTCATTAACGCGAGGAGATTGTGGACAAATTGATTACATTAAGGTATATTAGGTATAAAGCCTGGCTCTAATTGACTAAACAACATTCCGAGAGATATGGTAAATTGGGCACTGTTGATAGAGTATTGCCAATTAACATATTTTATGCCTTCAGACTAAAACCTACCTTGTCTACATTCGTTTCTTGTTTGGATGGATGAGGATTTGTTGTGAAGACAGCAAAATTCTTACTATTAAAAAGTGGAATTAAAAAACTTGATCGCGTATTCAGTGATTCTCGTGTATTAAAACAAGATTAGATCAAACCACAGGACGTGGATCACATCTGGAAGTAATTGTATTCTTTTCTAATCGTGTCAGATTAACATTGCTGTGTTTTTGTTTTTGGTTTTTCTTTCCTATACCAACACTTTCGTTTCATTTTGGTTTAATAAATTTAGAGTAACGTCCAATTGAAAGCATTTAAGGACGGCCTCTAGTGTATTGAATATGATGCGGTGTATGTATGTTTTCTGGGAGATTGCTGTATTGGTGTTGTGTCTTCTTGTTATAGTGGAACACATGTTTTATAGTGCTCCCTCACAGAAGCATTCCGCCTAACAAGCACACAACCTTTTTAACATATTTATGTTTACCAATCAGTTATATAAAGGGTGAGAATACCACTATTGCAACGAGAAAAAAACACTTGAATACACCATGCTTTTGTTTGTTTGTTTGATTAATTATTCTATGGTCATGTAAGGACGGCCTCTCATGCATGATGTGTGCCGCGTGCATGTTGTGCGAAGTGCGTGCCTTGGGAGACTGCGGTATATTCATGTAGTGTCTTCTTGTATAGTGGAACTGTTGCCCTTTTTATACCATACAAGGCATAGATATACACGCTGCATATTGCATATATGGGGGCTATGTTAAAATTGCCAGCATACGTATATGTATGGTTGTCATCAACGGCCTTCTAACACATTAATATATCCCCAAAATATTGTTTGTAATCCAATTATTTTAAATTCCTATGCGTGATTAAAGTATAGATATTTTGAGCTATCAAGAAATTAATTCAAATCGTTCCAATGCTCTGCAGGTAGGGCGTTAGAATTGTACCTATTGCATGATCGTAAAAGGCGACTAAATTTAGGATCTTATATTTTCTCTTCTTCCTAACTGACTTTATCTTTCCTAATGCCTGCCTTGGCACCGCCTCACTTTTGGCCTTGAGTTGAGCGTTCGCCCCTGTGAGGAAGGCTCTGGGTTCTGTCCCCTAGTCGAGACACACCAAAGTCTATAAAAGTGGTAGTTTCTGCTCCTGCTTAGCGCTCAGCATACAGGGAGTGGGGATGACTGGTTCGCCCGTTGTCAGTATAATGTGACCGGGTGGGGTATGTTGCTTGGTGTCTTCGGCGGCATGCTTCAGTGACATAGCACTAAAAAAGGGCAGCAGTTCCACTATACAAGAAGACACTACATGAATATATCGCAGTCTCCCAAAACATGCACCTCGCACAACATACACGCAACACACCGCATACATGGGAGGCCGTCCTTACATGACCATAGCTGTTAATAGGACGTTAATTAATCAATAAACAAACAAATCGTTCCATATACATTTATTAGCTCACCATCATCAGATGGTCGGTTATTCAAAAAGCCTTTCGTCCGTGGTTCGTGTGTCTTTTTGTCCGTTAACGATTCAATTGACACGACACATATGATTCTTTGCTGGGGGGGGGGGGGGCAAGATCCCTCGGGGATATCTTTAATAGTAGGTAATCAATCGCTATCAAACATTTCACGTTTTCCTAACCGATCTATACAGCTTTTGCTCCTGCTTAGCGCTCAGCATACAGGGAATGGGACAACTGGTTCGTCCGTTGTCAGTATAATGTGGACGGGTGGGATGTGTTGCTTGGTGTCTTCGGCGGCATGCTTCAGTGATATAGCACTATAAAAAGGGCAACAGTTCCACTATACAAGAAGACGCAACATGAATATATCACAGTCTCCCAAAACACGCACATCGCATAACATGCACGCAACACACCACATACATGGGAGGCCGTCCTTACATGACCATAGCTGTTAATAGGACGTTAATTAATCAAACAAACAAACAAACGAATGATCATTGCAAATATGCATGTTCTATAGATAGGAAACGGAACACTGATGTCTCGTTTTAAGGTCATCTGAGTCGTCATGTTTCGTCCGTCGTCGTACGCCGTCCGTTACCTATTCACATTTTGAACTTCTCAAGTTCTATCAGTGCGATTTAGCTGAACCTTACATGAAATAATCGAGACATGGTCCCGACCAAGTGGGTTTCTTTTCCGGATCGATCCGAAATCCAAGATGGTCGCCACAGCCGCTATCTTGAAAACACATTTTGAATTTCTCAGGTTCTACCGGTGAGATTTGGCTGAAACTTGCCTGAAATGATCATGACGTGGTCCTGACAAAGTGTTGTTACATCTCTGGTTGATTCCTTATCGAAGATGGCTACCATGACACTATATCTAATTAGTTTCCTATACGATTATCGCCAAAGTTTGTTTGTTTGTCGTTTGATTATTTAACGTCCCATTAACAACCAAGGTCATATATTTACACTTGCTAGGCTTGGTCACTATACGCTAATACTAGCCGATTTTGTTTACCATAACTGCATGGTAACATCGAACTTTGAACTTGCGTATGAAAATGTTCTGTGCAACGTAAAAGGACTACTTTTTTTAAAAGAAACACACGGCTTTGTTTACATTTTGACGCAACATTACGTGTATATTGTTGTTTTTCATAGAATTTTGGAAAAATGTAAACGATATATACATGTTTTATATTTATATATGATTCAAACAATTTTTAAATTAACAATTGTATAAAGAAACGGGAAAATATCCCGACCGGGGCGACGTGCTTTCATTTTTGTTAAAAATGATGGTTGTCAAATGTAAACATTACCTCTGTGCCTATGTTCGTCCTACGATCGAGTCTTTGGGATGGACGGGCGTGAGACCCTCTGATAGAGGTCAGTTATAAACATATCCTCTTGTCTTTGTTCTTTGAGAATTTAATCATGTGTATTATAAAACATGCACCGCTAATAATCCACGTGTTGACAGTTACGCGTCACCACAAATACATTGTACATATCCATCGAACACAAGTGAATTTGTTTCATCTATCGATGGCGATATGGATCTAAGCGTAGATTATATAATCACATGGCTCCCAAGGATGTAATATCGTCAAGTCAGACGACATCTCAAACACATTGAGCTACTTGAAAATCGGTGTTTTGCAAACTTCGGCAAACTCAAAAGTGTAAGCGTGCGTCAGCTTCGCCTCGCTGCACAATAACGGTCACCGAGTTCACACATGTGGCCGTGTACAAGTTCTTTATGTTATTACGCTATATATTAACTTTTAGCAAAATTGAATATATATTTAAAGTTCTGATCTGATTAAATAAAATTATCTCTGAAATTTGCTTTGTTTGTCATGTTTATTTTACACTAAAATATTGAACTTTTTTGTCTTCGCGGATGAGTAATTTTACCTAACGTGAAGCGTCATCATTCGCTGTTCAATTGAGTAAGCTCCTCCCACTTTTGACCGACTTTTATTGAATAATTACGTCACTTTCAAATGACGATTTTATTGCATAAAATATAAATATAAAGTCGTGTGAGTGTAAATATAGGGATTGGATTTCGTTTTTATGTTTAACCATGCTTGTATGGAGCAATTCCTCTAAGAATATATTCAATATGGGGCGCTAACGCGCCCCATAGAATATATTCTTAGAGGAATTGCTCCATACAAGCATGGTTAACATAAAAACGAAATCCAATCCCTATGTAAGGACGGCCTCCCATGTATACAGTGTATAACGTGTGTGAAGTGCGAGGTGTGTGTTTTGGGGAAAGCGGTATGTTCGTGTTGTGTCTTCTTGTATAGTGGAACTCTTGCCCATTTTATAGACTTTACAAGATAAAAATAACACTTTTACCTAAAGGTTTTCTCGTGAAAAAAATAAAACGTATTAACAAGATTAATAGAACACTGTCAATAAGCTTAGCACATGTCACCATACACTATATGTACCATCCTGTATGATACTGTGCAACACTTTTTTTTAGCTCATATCGTGTCTCGGCCAGGGGACAGAATCCAGAGCCTTCCCCACAGGGGGCGAACGCTCAACTCAAAGCCAAAAGTGAGGCGGTGTTAAGGGAGGCATTAGGACACATAAAGTCAGTTAGGAAGAACAGAAAAGATAAGATCCTAAATTTAGTCGCCTTTTACGATCATGCAATAGGGGTAGCTGGTACAATGATTTACAAGGTAGTCAGACGACTGTTAAAGCCCTTGGGCTTTTTGTCTAATTTGGACTGGATTGCCCGTTGTCTGTATAATGTGATCAGGTGACGTGTGTTGGTTTCTTTGGATGCATGTTTAATTGATATATCACTAAAAGGGTAGCATTATGTATTTCCTATTCTAATACCACGTAAAAAACAGCCAACCAATTACCATAATGTTTACACACATGTGTAATGTTTTGTGTCTTATAGTTGAGTATCTTGTAAGTCTTTCTGGTGCAAATGTAGAACTCAAACACAGACTGGTGAATGATATGTTTATTGAGTCCTTGGAGGCGACTCTGTACACATGTTACTGGCGAGTTATATAGCAAAACACAGAGATAACAAACGTCAATAATTGGGTGTGATACCCAATACCTGAAACATTTGATACCAAGGTAGCTGCTGTATAACATAGGGTAACATGGTTATTTATTAGGACTTATCCGTATCATAATTAATAACATGGCTATGTATTAGTAGTAATACAATTACCCTAACAGAAGCTGGTTTCCAAGTACGTTCTATAATACCACACAAGGGAGGCCTTACTTTAACGTCTTAAACAATCGTCGTTCAATTACTCTGGGTGTCAATGAGGTTAAATCTAGCAAATCATACGAAACTTAATCTTTATATTAAGTATGTAATTATACATACGTTTGTGTAGGAATTTTCTGAAAATAATCCAATCAACATTTAAGATAATTAGACTAATTGTCACATTTTTAGACTTGGAATATTCTATAACATTTCTTAGCTTTAATAACATTCCAACTGGCGCCTTCTCTCGGTGTTAATTATACGTCGGTAACATCAGACAGTGGTTATGCTGATTTTTGACCTGTCTTCCTTTTTTCTAGGGCACGGGGTCATGCCCCCGTCAACTCGACATGATATGTGTAGGTTTGAGACTTGCATATATCAGGACACTGTGTAGACGTTATTAGTTTAGGCAACTTCTTATGTGAAGGCAAACATATAGAGACATTTTACAAATTAAAAGAAAAAACGTTCTCGTGAAAGACAATAAAGCTATATGTACCATAACTGGCCGAACATTTTGAAATGCTATTTTTCGCAAGTAATTCATTGAAAATCGTCAGTTTTGATGAAATAATCTGCGAAGATAATCACTGCAAGAGTTCCACTATACAGTACGACATGACATTAATATTCCGACGTCTCCCAAAACATGCACCACGCATTTCATACACACTACATAGGAGGCCGTCCTTACATGACCCTGGCTGTGTATAGGACGTTTGTTAATCAAACGAACACATCATTTCACTGCACTATAGTCGTAATTATGATTTTTTGGCAAAATTCATTTTGAGCTCTTATCTGTCTGTAAAATTAAAAACCTATGCATTGTGAGCATGGTAATTCTTCAAATGTTCGAAAACGTTTGGAAGTGAATAGCATATGAAACATTGTGTGAACATTATGACGCATACAACTTTCAATAAAATAACAAAGAATAAATTAATTGTCAACCGTGTGTTCCTATTATTTAACTTAGAAACAATTGAAACATACATATCTTTCAACAAATTGGTTTTTTTAGTATTTTTTTCGTTTATGGTCCAATCTGGATGACATCATGACCGGAATAGCATGTACACTTGATGACTTCATAACCGAATTTTAAGCCCCTGATAACCTTGATGTTATGTAGAATACATACAAGAAAGATATTGTATTTCGAGATATATAACAATCGTATAGTCACTTAGTTGGTTAATGATGCTCCATCGCTGACAGAGCATAAGCGGTATCCATCATTTTAACAATAACTGATGTTTACTCACATATATACATGTTTGTGTCTAATTACCACAACAATAAGTATAAAATAATTATTTTACTGTACAATCAGTACTTAATTCCACATAAAACATTGTGTCACGGATTTTTTCGGGACGCAATTAATTATTTTTAATATTTTTTTTCTCTGAGTAAGATTAAAAGCTCTAACCTTTCAATGATGGTAATGTTGTAAAGTAAATAATTTTATAGCTGAAGAAAATTACTATTTCGTCTGCAGCTGTTTTTAATAGAGAAAAAATACCATTTCCCAGCGCTGTAGAATCTTTAATTTATGTCTATTACTGCCCTGCAAGGTATAGCGTTAGAATTGTACCTGCTGCCCCTATTCCATGATCGTCAAAGGCGACTAAATGTAGGATCTTTTAGACGGAGAGTTTAAAATACAACCTACTCTTAATCCTAAACTGTCCAGTCGGAGAGACCGCAGAGCGGAAATTGTTATGTTTTCGGCTCCAAACTTGACTCACATATTTTACACTTCCCTATCTATTCAGAGGGATGATCGATCTAAATGTCATGCATGTAATTCTCCTCTCACAGTGGATTATGTCTTAGTGCATTGTATTGATTTTAAGGTCATCTGACCCGAAGGATCAGGATGACCTATAGTCGTCATGTTTCGTCCGTCGTCGTCCGCCGTCCGTTATCTTTTCACATTTTGAACTTCTTCTCAAGTTCTATCAGTGCGATTTGACTGAAACTTGCATGAAATGATCCTGACATGGTCCCGACAAAGTGTTGTTATTTTTCGGGTCTACAGCCGCCATCTTGAAAACACATTTTGAACTTCTTCTCAAGTTTGACCAGTGCGATTTGGCTGAAACTTGCATGAAATGATCCTGACATGGTCCCGACAAAGTGTTGTTATTTTTCGGGTCGATCCGAAATCCAGGATGGCCGCCACAGCCGCCATCTTGAAAACACATTTTGAACTTTTTCTCAAGTTTTACCCGTGCGATTTGGCTGAAACTTGCATGAAATGATCCTGACATGGTCCCGACAAAGTGTTGTTATTTTTCGGGTCTACAGCCGCCATCTTGAAAACACATTTTGAACTTCTTCTCAAGTTTGACCAGTGCGATTTGGCTGAAACTTGCATGAAATGATCCTGACATGGTCCCGACAAAGTGTTGTTATTTTTCGGGTCGATCCGAAATCCAGGATGGCCGCCACAGCCGCCATCTTGAAAACACATTTTGAACTTTTTCTCAAGTTTTACCCGTGCGATTTGGCTGAAACTTGCATGAAATGATCCTGACATGGTCCCGACAAAGTGTTGTTATTTTTCGGGTCGATCCGAAATCCAAGATGGCCGCCACAGCCGCCATCTTGAAAACACATTTTGAACTTCTTCTCAAGTTCTACTAGTGCGATTTTGCTGAAACTTGCATGAAATGATCCTGACATGGTCCCGACAAAGTGTTGTTATTTTTCGGGTCGATCTGAAATCCAAGATGGCCGCCACAGCCGCCATCTTGAAAACACATTTTGAACTTCTTCTCAAGTTCTATAAGTGCGATTTTGCTGAAACTTGCATGAAATGATCCTGACATGGTCCCGACAAAGTGTTGTTATTTTTCGGGCCGATCTGAAATCCAAGATGGCCGCCACCTTGAAAACACTTTTTGAACTTCTTCTCAAGTTCTATAAGTGCGATTTTGCTGAAACTTGCATGAAATGATCCTGACATGGTCCCGACAAAGTGTTTTTATTTTTCGGGTCGGTCCAAAATCCAAGATGGCCCCCACAGCCGCCATCTTGAAAACACATTTTAAACTTCTTCTCAAGTTCTTCTAGTGCAATTTGGCTGAAACTTGCATGAAATGATCCTGACATGATCCCGACAAAGTGTTGTTATTTTTCGGGTCGATCAAAAATCCAAGATGGCCGCCATCTTGAAAACACATTTTGAACTTCTCCTCAATTTCTACTAGTGCGATTTGGCTAAAACTTGCATGAAATGATCCTGACATGGTCCCGACAAAGTGTTGTTATTTTTCGGGTCGATCCGAAATCCAAGATGGCCGCCACAGCCGCCATCTTGAAAACACATTTTGAACTTCTTCTCAAGTTCTACCTATGTGATTTGGCTGCAACTTCATCTGCATGAGATGATCCTGACATGGTTCGACAAAGTATTGTTACGTCTCTGGTTGATCCCAAATCGAAGAAGGCTACCATGACACTATATCTGATTAATTTTCTACATATTAAGACCCTTGGGCCTCTTGTTTGAAATAAAATTTGTTGAAGGAAATGGAAAATGATCCTGACATGGTCCTGACAAAGTGACACCATATGAAATTAATTTTACTATTGCTAAGGTAGTCAGATGACCGTTAAGGCCCTTTGGGCCTCTTGTTTACACATAAGTATTATGATATCTCCGACATATACACTTTGCTCCATGTCGACAGACATAATCGTATTTTCAATTATCTAAAAGAAATCGACATTTTAAACAAAAAAATGAACATTTTCCTATCTTATCAACTCAACATTTAATCGTTTCATCAACATTGTGCATGTTTGCTCATGTGATTTAGCCAAAACTATTTTATCCCAAACAACATATTTATAAAATCAAAGTTTACAATCTGTGTTTTAGTTCTTACTTGCCTATGTCTTATCCTGATTTTTTTGAAGCGATCATTGTTTTTCTTCTATCTGAATCTTTAAATGTGCATGTCTTGTAGTTTGGCCCTAAAACTCAAACAAACATTTTTTTCTCTTCTCCCTAACGTCTTCCTTGACACCGCCTCACTTTTGGCCTTCTTTAGAGCGTTCGCCCCTGTGAAGAAGGATCTGGGTTATGTTCCCTGTCCGACACGCACCAAAAGCTATATAAGTGGTAGCTTCTGCTCCTGCTTAGCACTTAGCATGAAGAGAGTGGGACGACTGATTCGCCAGTAGTCGGTATACTGCGACCGGTTGGGGTTTGATGTCGTCGACCGCATGCTTCAGTGATATAGCACTATACAAAAAATAATAACATGGATAAACCGAAGTCTCCAAATGCACGCACCACACTACACATCGCATACATGGGAGGCCTCCTTACATGACCATGGCTGTTAATAGGATGTTTATTAATCAAACAAACAAACATATATCTATTTATTAGAATTGTACCTGCTGCCCCTATTGCATGATCGTAAAAGGCGACTAAATTTAGGATCTTATCTTTTCTCTTCTTCCTAACTGACTTTATCTTTCCTAATGCCTCCCTTGGCACCGCCTCACTTTTGGCCTTGAGTTGAGCGTTCGCCCCTGTGAGGAAGGCTCTGGGTTCTGTCCCCTTGCCGAGACACACCAAAGTCTATAAAAGTGGTAGTTTCTGCTCCTGCTTAGCGTTCAGCATACAGGGAGTGGGACGACTGGTTCGCCCGTTGTCAGTATAATGTGACCGGGTGGGGTGTGTTGCTTTGTGTCTTCGGCGGCATGCTTCAGTGATATAGCACTATAAAAAGGGCAATAGTTCCACTATACAAGAAGACACAACACGAACATACCGCAGTCTCCCAGAACACTCACCTCGCACAACATACACGCAACACACCGCATACATGGGAGGCCGTCCTTACATGACCATAGCTGTTAATAGGACGTTAATAAATCAAACAAACAAATTAATATATTGTGATTTAAGGACGGCCTTCCTTTGCCTGTATGTAATGTGTTTGTTTGTTGTTATTGAATGCTATATCTTGGGAGGCTGCGTTATGTTCGTGTTGTGTTTCTTTGCATCAGTGACCACTCCTGCAGCTGTCCTTTGTTTAATAACTCAGTAATGCCTTGTTTTCTAACAGTGTTTTTGTCTTTTTAGTATTCTTGTTTTAACAGTTACCTAAACAAGTCAAGGCTATTGGTCGATGATCTTTAGTTTAAACAAAGCATTGGACTCGTACAGTTTTAGTTACCATGACTACATAACAGGATTCCAATGTATATAATAAGCTGATAATTGCTCTACAGGGATTTTAAGAATGCTAAATATAATTGTTTTAGTTTTCAAAACATAATATGGTTATTATAACGGCATTATCGAGCACAAATCAAAGTCATCCTTAGTTAACCCTGGCTGTTTATAGGACGCTAATGTAATCAAACAAACGATATGGAAATCTCATTTTTATTGAAATGATTCGAAATGCGACCATGGTGTAGTATTGCTAATTTAGATCTTGCCATATCGTAACCTTTATTCAACATTTATACCCGTCCCCCAAGTTTCACAATCTTTACTGCAGCGTTTTACAAAGTATTTTTGTGCATTCAAACTTGAAGTAAAGTGAATCAGATTTCTTAATAACTGGACATGATTGAAAATAGCAGTAAACAAATCGACAATTTCTGTCATTAAATGTAGCTGGAATTTGGTTTGTTACCTTTTTACCTACATACATATGATAATGTTTAGTTATTTATTATTTGTGAAAAAATAGTAAAGTTTGTCGGCCTAAAACACGATTTTGATACAATTTTGAATAAAAAAGGAACATGCTTTGCAGCTTTATTAGGAAACTTAATTTGACCATAATACAGGCCTATAGGATCTTTTTAAGTTTCTAAACGTATTTAAAATGTTGGATCTAACGTTTCTACAAAAAGTTTTAATAAAATTGCGTCGTGGGCTAATTTCCATTTTCGTGAAAATATGTCCTTCAAACCATTAAATCTGGCCATTTCTTTCCATAAAAGTATTATGTAAGTTCCCCTTTTTTCGATAATGCACATTCCACTAACTCTATCAAAATAATACATAAGTAGTGGATATTTTCAGTATGAAATATCGATGCTTTAGTTTGTAATGATGGTGCAATACATTTGGTGTAGGAAGGAGCGGCTATAATGCTACACAGTTTACGTAATTACCACCTACACACAATGCAAAAAAAGATGGTTTTTACAGTAAGTGCCACAATACTTTCTATATATCTGTATATCGAGTTTGACTAAGCGCCGTTCTTGGGATATAAACAATATGCAGCGATTGATACAGAGGTTTCGAGATGTTAGCGTGATAAAACATCTGATGTCAACTGTTATTTAGAAAGATACAAACCTCTATTCAAGTATTGGTTTATTTAAGGATAAAATGTTATCGAAAATACATCTACATTTAATGACTGTACAGCATCACTGTGTCTGCTTACTGCCAATTTCGCTCGTTCGAGTCGGCTTCCACAGAACGATAATCAGACTGATATGGAAGACGACGAAATGAAGTGTCTGTCCATGTTAGTGTTGATCGACATGAACAGTGTTCGTTAATGTGTGTTGGTCGTATCCAAACAAACTTCGTTACAAACCTATATATCAGCTGGTCCCTAACAGTTCCTATCGACGTCAGATCATGGCTCGTCATCTATTTATATCCCTTAATACAATAACTAAAATACCGTTAGTGTTTCAGTATCTATCATTAGGAGTGGAGCGTTTCAGCAGAAAATATTGGTCTTAAAAGTAGCTTTATAATCAGTCTGTGATATTGAATATCTTTACGTCTGTGATATTGAGTGTTGGCGAATATATACAAACGAAATTCACTTTAAATAAAAAAAAACTTATTTCATACATCAATTTATAAGTTTTAACGTATATAGTAGGGATTGTTTATTCACTTTACCATTAAAAAGTTTGCTTGCAAAGCAAATGGAAATATCTACAAATGTAAGAAAACGAAGGGAATGGGTGTTTTCTTCTTCACTTACTTTTTTTTCCTTTTTTAATGTCACCCTTGACACCACCTCGCTTTTGACCTTCTGTTGAACTATTGCCCCTATGAGGTAGGATCTTGGTTTTCTTCTAGATGTATAATAGTCTCTAAAAGTGGTACATTCTGCTTAACGCTCAGCAAACAGGGATTGGGACTACTGGTTCGCCCGTTGTCAGTATAATATATATAACCGTGTGGGGTGTGTTGCTTGGTGTCTTCGGCGGCATGCTTCAATGATATAGCACTATAAAAAACAACAGTTTTACAAGAGAACCCAACTCGAATATACGTCAGTCTCCCAAAACTCGCACTTCACACCTGCAAGTCACTACATACACGGGATACTGTCCATATATTAAATGGTCCTGTTAAAATGACTTACATATATATAACAAACGAAATCAAATTTAATATTTTAACTGTATAAATACAATGTCCATGGGCCAATTTCTCTTTGAGAAGTACCGAAGATCATTAATGTTACCACTAGTATTATACGGGTTCGTTAGAAATATATCTTAATCACACCTAGTTATTGGATATGTAGTATTAACACTAATATGTATTGATTTTGTACAAATGATGGTAACAGCTAGTCTCCCTATCTTTTAATGGCAATGCGACACTTTCGACCGTCAGTCAGGATCACACAATTATCAATAACTATTAAGACTGGATTAGTGAGGTAACGATATCTTGTTTGAACAACCGGACACACGGGTTGACGACAACAAACAGATTAACCTCCACTAGACATCTGTCCCATCTGTTGTGGCCGGCAGGAATGGTGACCTAACTTGACATGTTATCACATTAGAATAAACGTGACACTTTTATCGGACTTTCGTTCCGGCTATTGTTTCAGAGGACACAAATTGCAACTTATTTCGTAGTCAGGATATACAAGATAATGGCTTCCAGTATCGGGAAAAATTATATATTTGCATGTTTAAGTAGGCATTGGCTTTATGATTTTCATTATTGATGTTACGCTTAAAAAAGGTCGAGAAAAGATTAACTCTATTTCCCACGTAAGTATAGTATTTTCAGTTAACAGGTTCGGAAATGGCACAGTTTAAAAAAAAAAAATTTAAATGTTCATGCTTGCCCAAAAAATGAGAAACAAGTCCGGTTTGAAGTTTAAACCAATGTCAGTAAACTTATTCCTGTGTAAATTATTAATGGCATTTATTTGATAAATTTGTCCCATATGCATCTGGTAAACTCCAGGACTGACCTCGGGGACGCATCTTTCTGACCATTACAGATTACCACTACTGTAGAAGTATCCCTTGACCCCATTTGAACCCGTACAACTGACCACATGAGTTACAACAGCCTCTCAACTTAGGCCATGCTAAGGAAGTGACCGGTCGAGGACAGTTAACTTTTATGGATCAGCTATTAATTCGGAACATTCTCATTGACCAACTTGCATCCCCATGTATATTGGCATGCTCCGGGGGTTACTATTTTCGCTCGACCATATGACGTTGTTTGTATTCAACTTTCCGATATTTTATGGTTGGCTAACCCCTTAGCCCGCCATAAAGCCTAATATTGTATACATACACGCATATTACGACCATTTATGATAATTAATGGCCAGACGCGGAGTTCGCTATCACTTGTAAGGTATCCCGTCTTATTCGTGGACGACGGGCTTGGCACATCACTATATGTTATGTTGATTTAACAGACGACGTCGAAGTTCTAACCACAATTATCAGGCTGTGTTAAATAGCGTCTGAATGGAAGTGTTGTGTCTACAGTATGGAATTTGAACTTCATCTTAAATGATAAATTACGGCAAAGGTTAAGTGATAGGACACGACATGTGCTTGCAATTAATCCGCGAACTGATTCATTAATAAAAAATATCATTGTTCATAAATAATGTTAAATATGTAATACATTGTCACCATATTGAATATCGGGATTTTATTATTTTCAAGTCTGTAGTCATCCGAGGAATACATATTTGGAGTTTATAATATATGGTAATTATCGCCGTCTAAACAGTCGATTTTGAAGCGTCTTTCATCTAGCAAAACTTACTGCCGAATCCTGAAAATCATTACTCAACACTAATGTTGTTCCGGAATTTAATCTTACAGCATTAGGCAACAAATTGTAATTCAATTGTTTTAAAATTAATATTTTTCTTTAAAGTATAAAAATAATAATATTGAAGGATTGTCAAGTGGTGCGTGGGCTGTGTAATGTAAACATATATACTTCTACATGGCGAGAGTATCTGTTTTAAATCGGAAAGACATCCACAGATTTAATTATGACCTTAACTTTACTCGCGTACATTTTCAGTTAATATAGACAAAAATTAAATTTGATTATTTACTTTAAGTAATATTGGTTTTAAGTCTTCGTAAATCTAAGTTTCGCTTCCTTTTCCATTAATATTTCTACGTGTAAAACAGTAATTTATTCTTTCGAGTAATTGTGATCCTATACACAACACCTATTCATAGCGTGATCACCAGAATTGATATTATCGCGAGCCGTACGTGACTGTAAAAGGTATCGCATTAATTCATCTCATCTAATATGTATTTAAACAGAAATTTGCATGCACCAAAACAACGATCATTTAACCGTGCGATAAGAAGTCGGATGTGTTGATTTCTGGATTCTTCCGACAGTTGAGGACCTGAGCCTCGGACTCTCCAGGAATATGGATATAGTCATTTTATCATAAAGTTCCACAGGAACAAAAACTTTTTTGTGCTAGTACATAAAGACGATAATGACATTAAGTACTGTTCTTCAGTTTGGATTTTATATTTATTGATTTTCAACAAATCGTTGTGACGTGCAGTACTGACCGGAGTTGCATTTTACAGGTGTGTCAATGCAGTTGTTTTAACTTGCTAATGAGGTATTACGTGTGTAATTAACGGCCATAGGTTTTCGATCTTTGGAGAAACATGAACAACACAGAGAGGCCACGAGGTAAGTTTACCTTTACATCTGACAGTCGTCACATACAATGTACAACCTAACTGTATCACTATCTACAAGATACAAGAAGTTATACATACGATTAAATAACATTAGCTCTGTAGAGCTATTTTTACAACAAACAAAGGTATTAACATTTATAACAAATGAGATTGTATTATTGTAAAAAAAGGATAGTAATAATAATGTCAAGTTAAAAATAATTTAAATTCATCACAGTATGCAGTTTCAATACAAAGACAAATTATATAGCAGATACATTTATTTAACATTTTAAAAAGTAAAGCTAAAAATGATGCTGTATTAAAAGTTCCATGCTACATACTACAAACTAAACTAAACAACCGCTAAACAAGGCTCTATTAACATCCAATACTAATATGGTATTAATTAAAAGTCGACAGAATACAAGTTAATACACTGTATAGCATAACCTAAAACAAATGGAGCACGTTTGTAATACATACATTATTGATAGTAAGAAAAATACATAAAATGCACAATACGAAATAAGACAAACAAAGCAGAAACAGGACAATAAATAAATAATTCATATTAATAGTGAACACTATAAAAGGATTTCTAATTTACATTAGGTGAATTATGATACCGAATATATTACGTGACGTGACGTGTTCCCCATATGTTGAATCATTAAACAATAAATATTTCGAAATGAAGCAAAATATGAAATGGTCAGAAATGATGTAAAGTATGATACATATGTATACTTCAAATCATCTAACATTCTATTTTATACACTTCCACTTCGATTCACAACTGATGATATTTCGTCAAGTTCATTTCATAACAATGCGAGTGGTATTAAATTTTGTAGGCATCAGGCAGCATACGGTAGGTAGGGTTGTCACAGTGACATCATACAGTAGGTAGGGGTTGTCACAGTCCCATCATACGGTAGGTAGGTATTGTCACAGTCCCATCATACGGTAGGTTGGGGTTGTCACTGTCCCATCATACGGTAGGTAGGGGTTGTCACAGTCCCATCATACGGAAGGAAGGGGTTGTCCTAGTCCCATCATACGGAAGGAAGGGGTTGTCATAGTCCCATCATACGGTAGGTAGTGGTTGGCACAGTGCCATCATTTGGTAGGTATAGAGGTTTTCACAGTCCCAGCATACGGTAGGTAGGTGTTTTCACAGTCCCATCATACGGTAGGTAGGTGTTGTCACAGTCCCATCATTGGTAGGTATAGGGGTTGTAACAGTCCCATCATACGGTAGGTAGGGGTTGTCACAGTCCCATCATACGGTAGGTAGGGGTTGTCACAGTCCCATCATACGGTAGGTAGGGGTTGTCACAGTCCAATCATACCGTAGGTAGGGGTTGTCACAGTCCCATCATATGGTAGGTAGGGGTTGTCACAGTCCCATCATACGGTAGGTAGGGGTTGTCACAGTCCCATCATACGGTAGGTAGGGGTTGTCACAGTCCCATTATACGGTAGGTAGGGGTTGTCACAGTCCCATCATACGGTAGGTAGGGGTTGTCACAGTCCCATCATACGGTAGGTAGGGGTTGTCACAGTCCCATCATACGGTAGGTAGGGGTTGTAACAGTCCCATCATACGGTAGGTAGGGGTTGTCACAGTCCCATCATACGGTAGGTAGGGGTTGTCACAGTCCCATCATTGGTAGGTATAGGGGTTGTCACAGTCCCATCATACGGTAGGTAGGGGTTGTCACAGTCCCATCATACGGTAGGTAGGGGTTGTCACAGTCCCATCATACGGTAGGTAGGGGTTGTCACAGTCCCATCTACGGACAGGGTTGTCACAGTCCCATTATGGGGTTGAGTTGTCACGTCCCATCATACGGTAGGTAGGGGTTGTCACAGGTAGGTTAGGGGTTGTCACAGTCCCATCATCGGTAGGTATAGGGGTTGTCACAGTCCCATCATACGGTAGGTAGGGGTTGCACGTCCTACGTAGCAGGGGTTGTCAGTCCCATCATACGGTAGGTAGGGGTTGTCACAGCCCATCATACGGTAGGTAGGGGTTGTAACAGTTTTATACGGTAGGTAGGGTTGTCACAGTCCCATCATACGGTAGGTAGGGTTGTCACAGTCCATCATGGGTAGGGTTGTCACAGTCCCATATACGGTAGGTAGGGGTTGTCACACATCATACGGAACAGGGGTTGTCACAGTCCCATCATACGGTAGGCAACTCACCTCGCACAACATACACGCAAACACCGCATACATGGGGGCCGTCCTTGCATGACCATAGCTGTTAATAGGACGTTAATAAATCAAACAAACAAACAAACAAACAGTCCAATCATACGGTAGTAGGGGTTGTACCAGTCCCACATACGTAGGTAGGGGTTGTCACAGTGCTATCATACGGTATATACGGTAGGTAGGGGTTGTCACAGTCCCATCATACGGTAGGTAGGGGTTGTCACAGTCCCATCATATGGTAGGTAGGGGTTGTGACAGTCCAATCATACGGTAGGTTGGGATTGTCACAGTCCCATCATACGGTAGGTAGGGGTTGTCACAGTCCTGTCATACGGTAGGTACATTGTAGGATTGTCACAGTCCCATCTTACGGTAGGTAGGGGTTGTCACAGTCCCATCATACGGTAGGTAGGGGTTGTCGCAGTCCCATCATACGTTAGGTAGGGGTTGTCACAGTCCCAGCATACGGTAGGTAGGGGTTGTAACAGTCCCACCATACGGTAGGAAGGGTTGTCACAGGACCATGACCGTATATTGTTTTTGTGATGCTAGGACCAGATATTGTTTTGGTGATGCTAGGACCAGATATTGTTTTGGAGATGCTAGGACCAGATATTGTTTTGGTGATGCTAGGACCAGATATTGTTTTGGTGATGCTAGGAACAGATATTGTTTTGGTGATACTATTACCATATATCGTTTTGGTGATGCTAGGACCAGATATTGTTTTGGTGATACTAGGACCAGATATTGTTTTGGTGATGCTAGGAACAGATATTGTTTTGGAGATGCTAGGACCAGATATTGTTTTGGTGATACTAGGGCCATATATTGTTTTAGTGATGCTAGGACCAAATATTGTTTTGGTGATGCTAGGACAAGATATTGTTTGATGATGCTTGGACTAGATATTGTTTCGGTGATGCTAAGACCAGATATCGTTTTGGTTAATGTTACTTTTGGTAAGATTTGATATATTATCTTATTCGGAAATCTCGTTGAAAATTCTGAAATTGGCAGTGTTCATAAATGAGCCTGGCTGTTAATAAAACGATACTCTAATAAGCGTTCTTATCTTTATGTCAACTCTGAAAAATGTCTTTGAACTCACTAAGCAGTACATGTATTGCTTAAAATTGTTTGAATATTCCGTCACTTCACTTTGAACAGATGTCACTGTCTACAAAGACAAACATACATGCAGCAAAATTTTACTTGTGTTGGATTTAATAATTCTTTGTTTTTTCAAAGTGCACGGTCCCACGTTTGCACTCAATTAGTAAGCGAGGAATAATTAAGCGGGAGGGGTGATAGTTGTGGCGGTAAGAGTCTAGACACCTATTTACCCTAATTATGTTATCAATCGAGAACTGAGGGTATCATTTATACTGTAAACCAAATTTCTTTCATGGCTATTAGATTTCGCAGATTTAATAATTGAGTGATTATTCCTATCAATATATATGATGACGCAGATATTAATTCGCGGAGATAATTTTTTGCAAATTTACTTGGATCGCAAAATTCGTGAAAGGAAATCTCCCGCTAATGACAGTTTGTTTACAGTATATTCACAGTTAGATGGGGTAAGTTACAGAAAAGGTAACATGATTTCGGCCGTAAATCTGAAATTTGGAAATGTGTTTATTTCTGATAAATATACATTAATATGTAATTCATACACGACCTACAATGTTGATCTTACTCATTTAAATCACATGGATATCGTCATATGCAGTTGAAGACGTCCTTACACAACCTCGGATGTATATATGGTATTTAATGGTAATCCAAATAATTAACCATCACATAGGTCGGACATAAATAACTCAAATTGTTGCTAGAATTGATTGTTTTATTTATAATAAAACAATTAATTATGTTTTATCTATAATAAAACAATCAACTCTAACTTTTAAATATTTTATATTACGTCACGAACTGTTTTATAATCAAGCGTTCTGGTTTTTAACCAGTTACATTCTGCAATGACTTATTGTAATCGTTGTTCTATTGTCCACATCGGTATCCATTTTTCATGATTTAGCACCAACATTTACATAGCCTTTCAGATTGAACTCTTATTCCAACACATCATATCCAATATCACGCTACCTTTAACAAAATATGAACGTTTTACAATCTTATATCAATACAACATTCTATCGTCTCATCATCATTGTGCATGAATTTTTTCATGTATTTTAATCACCAATAATATTTGATCAAAACTAGATTTATAATCTGTGTTTTTATTCATATCGATTCATATCTGCCCATATTTTAACCCGATCTTTTAGATGCAATCAATATATATCTTTTATGTGGATCTAGTACATGACTTGTAGTTTGGCCATTAATGACCTTAGTTGTCGATTGGCTGTAACACTAAAACAAACAAACAAACAAAATGTCCAATAATCAGCCGTATTTATTTCTTTTCATGAGATCATGGCATCACAGAATGATTGAGTTTTATGTTTTGTTTGCATGTGTCACTAATCAGGACCCTTGTCGCTATTGTGGAATATATTCTTATTCATTCAATAGGAATTATCTATGCCTACTTTAAAGTGTATTTAAAATTGACACATCATTCATTATCTTAGACATCAATTAATTTCCAACTTAAAATGTTTAGTTGGGTATAGAAGAAATACAGCGTCAGTGTAATTCAATATCATTTTATATTATCGTGTAACAAATATATCTCGAACATAATACAATCAATTTACACATTGTTTTTACAAATAGTTTGGTAAAGTTATAACTTGTAAGGTGTAAGTATTTCATACCTGCTGCCCCTATTGTTTGCTCGTAAAAGGCGACTTAATTTAGGAGCTATCTTTTATTTATTTCTGAATTACTTTTTCCTTCCTAATATCTCGCTTGCCCCTGTGATACAGGTTCTGGGTTCGGTACCCTGAAGCAGACATACCTTAGTCTTTAAAAGTGCTTAGCGCTCAGCATTAATGGAGTGGGACGACTGGTTCGTTCGTTGTCAGTATAATGTGACCGCGTAAAATGTGTTGCTTGGTGTCGTCAGTGGTAAAGCCACCGCACAAATATAACGCAGCTAACCTCACTTCATATACGCAACACAACTCTGGAGGTCGTCCTTGCATGACCCTGGCTATTGCGAGGACGTTAATTTATCAAACAAACAAGTTTACGTCCTATTAACCGTAACGGTCATTTAAGGTCGACCTTATCTAACTGAAGAAAACGAATGCTGTTTTTTAATCAAATATGGTTTGTAAGTAATGAAAAACCAACAGAGAAAAGTTATCCTTTACTATACTACGGATTTTAAGGGCTTCGCTGGCTTCTTACAGCTTTAAATCCGATACGTTGATAGTAGATACGACTAGCACGTTTAATGATAACGCAGCTAATTAAATAAATAAGGTTTCTGAAAGTGAATTGGCTTCGTAATCAAGTCAGCATCTAAATTTGATTAGTCATTATTTACCTCTTAATGCATAACACGAAATGCAAGTGGAAAATAATATATCTTACTTTCGCCTCTCCCTTTCTCAGCATGTATCATTTTTTATTTACCGTTTTATGAATATTGGAAACAGTAGTAATGCACCTCATCAACTTAGGGAGCCTAACCTAAATTAATATCTATATATAAAATGCGCCTAAGTAATTACTTTCTCCTGCTTAACCGGAAATAATTTAACCTTGTTTGGTATTTAAACGACGGCAGATCCAAGGATTTGAAACTAATTAATTCTAAAACGAGAGAAAACGACATTAAATAGCCATTTTCTCTTAATGAGTTTGGAAATAAAGCCGATGTATTATCTATATGTTTTATAGGCTGTATCTTACTCATGGCTGGCTTCAGTTCAATCTCGAATTCAGACCTTTCTTCTCACTCCTTTTCATAGAGAATCTGATAATAATAGGACTCATTTAGCCTTAATTTGAGCGTGTCGACATCTTGCCGCAACACAACATAGTATGTTAAACTTGGTAGGTTTTGTTCCTAATTACCGTGGGAGTAATGTCCCTTTGAAATACTGGAACATTTTGCATGTCTATCGAAAGCATACTGCTAGAGAGAACGAACAACACACCCTCCCCGTGACATGATACGGACAACATGCAAACCACTCCATTTATGCTGAGCATTAAAAAGGGAGTAGAAATTACTTCTTCATAGATCATAATGTCTTGGCCAGGGTACCAATCCCAAATATTGTCCACAGCGGTAACGCTAAACTTAAGGCCTAATGTGAGGTGCAAACTGTAGGAACGGGATAAACTATTAGGTTTTAAGTTTTGACATACATACTGACGTCATACTTGACAACAAGACTATATCACATCGTCCTAAAACATGCAGACATGGACAGATTGTGGCCAGTGCACACCGTCGTTTTATGACCTTAGATGTTAATAGGACATTACGGCCAACCAACCGAAAATCTCTATCTAGCTTTTCCAGCTGAAAACGACAATATCCATGTAGCTATTGGCCACGGCAAGGGCAAAATACTATTATTTATTATACACTATTTTGTTCCCTAAAATGTAACATTCAGTTTCTGCAAGCAATATTTGGATTGATCAGCAGGAAATGTTACCAGAACGTGACCTCTTGTGGATCAGATACTCTACATACAACGTTAGAATTATGTTGTGTATCTCAAGTAGCATTCATTCATGTCTGTCTCAAAATGTAATAACTGTCTCACTGTCACTGTCCTTATTAGGAGAAATTCAACTGAAAACAACACACGAGATGTTGATTTTGTTCATGTTCTGTGAGTTTTTGTAAAGATTTCTTATTTCTAGACATGCACCAGGAATTCACCATTGATATAAACCTACTCAGAAAGTGTCATAAACAAGGAAGTAAAATCCAAAACTTCACTTTTTTGGGGGGATATATATTACAAATTATTACAAACATTGCTACACATAAATGATCATAAAGCTCTTGGCCAACGTCTTGTTCATGAGTTTACTTTAATTTTAATGCACTTGTGTCTCATCGTTGTATGAGCACCTGTCACCTGTCGATTTCGCTGTTATTTCTGGTATTGTAACATTCTTAGATCATACTACTAGTGACAAAATACGAAAAAGGGCAACGTCTGATGCTGATAATTTTATAATGTTATAATTCTACACGTAATTCTATTACCATAACATTCACATTTTTGTACTAAACTAAATGATACCAACATACATTTACTGTGAGGATCAGGCGAATTATATCCAATACAACACAGAGAAGCGTTTAAACCTTGTAGCCTATCCTACCTTAGGGACTCCTTTGTCTTAAGATTACCTGCTTGATATAGCCGTTCTTAAATGAACCGGACTTTCTAAGATTTTTGTTTGTCCCGAATGGTCAATTTCAACCACTTGGCTATTAATATAATTTTTCATGGTCTTTATGGTGGTGTCGATAGACAGGTTTGGCTGACGTAGTTAAATACTCTTTAGTTATGTGCTTACTCTCCTCTACTCTCAAGTCTTTCTTACCTTCTACTTTAAGAAACTGGAATAATTTAGATAATGATAATAAGTTATCACCCATTTCTTCTTTTAAGATTGCTCTTTCCCAACAAATAGTCTCTCACCGACCAATTTATTGTAGCTATGGTGACAGAAAATTAAATATTTTTCACACCAGATTGAGGCAAAAATGTAGCACTCTAAATGACGATCTTTTCCGTTCAAATATAATCGAAAATTCTCGTTGTACAAACTAGAAATCATTGTGAAAATGCTTATCATTATTTCTTAGAATGTCCAAATTATTTAGATGTCCGTACAATGTTAATTAGCGAAATTAATGAGCAAAATCTGGCAATACACCTTAATTTGCTGCTTTTTGGTGATGAAAATTTGACTTTACAAAATAATTGTTATAAAATTTATCTAAAGTAATAATATTTGATTTGTTTAATCATGTATAATATGTTAATTGTGTTATAATGTTAGGAGACGGCTGTTTAAGTTTGAATAACTTGTGCCTGATCCTTTTGTCATTTACAATAAAATATGTTAAAAGTAAAGGTGCTACAGACTGTGGTCATTTATGAGCTATATGTTGTGGTCAGTTAGGAGCTACAAAATGTGGTCAGTTAAGAGCTACAGACTGGTCTGTAAGGAGCTATAGACTGTGGTCAGTTAGGAGCTACAGACTGTGGTCAGTTAGGAGCTACAGACTGGTCAGTTAGGAGCTACAGACTGTGGTCAGTTAGGAGCTTCAGACTGTGGTCAGTTAGGAGCTTCAGACTGTGGCCAGTTAGGAGCTACAGACGGTGGTCAGTTTGGAGCTTTAGTCTGTGGTCAGTTAGGAGCTATAGGATGTAGTCAGTTAGGAGCTATAGGCATTGGTCAGTAAGGAGCTACAGACTGTGGTAAGTTAGGAGCTTCAGACTGTGGTCATTTAGGAGCTACAGACGGTGGTCAGTTTGGAGCTTCAGTCTGTGGTCAGTTAGGAGCTATAGGCTATGGGCAGTTAGGAGCTATAGGCTTTGGTCAATTAGGAGCTTCAGACTGGTCAGTTAGGAGCTACAGACTGGTCAGTTAGGAGCTACAGACTGTGGTCAGTTAGGAGCTACAGACTGGTCAGTTAGGAGCTTCAGACTGTGGTCAGTTAGGAGCTTCAGACTGTGGTCAGTTAGGAGCTACAGACTGTGGTCAGTTAGGAGCTACAGACTGGTCAGTTAGGAGCTTCAGGCTGTTGTCAGTTAGGAGCTACAGACGGTGGTCAGTTTGAAGCTTCAGTCGGTGGTCAGTTAGGAGCTATAGGCTATAGTCAGTTAGGATCTATAGGCATTGGTCAGTTAGGAGCTACAGACTGTGGTAAGTTAGGAGCTTCAGACTGTGGTCATTTAGGAGCTACAGACGGTAGTCAGTTTGGAGCTTCAGTCTGTGGTCAGTTAGGAGCTATAGGCTATGGGCAGTTAGGAGCTATAGGCTTTGGTCAGTTTGGAGCTTCAGTCTGGTCAGTTAGGAGCTTCAGACTGTGGTCAGTTAGGAACTATAGGCTATGGTCACTTATGAGCTATAGGCTATGGTCAGTTAGGAGCTATAGGCTATGGTCATTACCGGAAGTACATCCCAACTTATGCAATGTTAACATTTTGATTTGTGATCAGAAGGTCATAAGGGTTTAGAAAAATATTGGTTCGGAGGTTTGGGGGGGGGGTGCATGTGGGACCCTCCTAGCCCATGGCCTATAAATACTCGTTAGTTGTGTGCTTCGACTTTCCGAATTCTTGATATCAATACAATAGGATGTAAATATAATAAACTTAACCAAAGATATCGATATGGATACTGTATGTATAATAAAGTAAAGATGACCTAATATGTCATATTACGTGTATCTTGACTAAGAAATTTATTTTTTGTTGGTTCGTGTGCCACAATAAATTTTCTCTTCACATTAAAGATGCTCCATCGCTAACAAATAGTATTTCTTCTCTATCAAAAACAGAAGCAGACGATTTAGTATTTTTCTTCAGTTACAAAAGTTACTAACTTTGCACCATTAACACCATTGAAAAGTTTGGGTTTCTAAGATAAAAATATTAAAAATAATTAATTGCATCCCGAAAAACAATTTTTCGGCACTATGTCCTATATGGATTGAAGTACTGATTGCGCATGCAATAAAAGCAACATAAATTATTTATGTTACTTGTTGTATTAAGTAGATAAGTTATTTATATTACTTGTTGTATTAAGTAGAGTAGGGCAAAAGTTCCACTATACAAGAAGACACTACATGATTATACCGCAGTCTCCCGAAACACGCACCTCGCACAACATACACACAACACACCGCATACATGGGAGGCCGTCCTTACATGACCATAGCTGTTAATAGGACGTTAATTAATCAAACAAACAAACAAACAAACAAAAGTATTAAGTAGACATACATATTCACGATTAAACGCTGATTATTGTTCAAATGATGAGTATCGTTTATGCTCTGTCGGCGGTGGAGCATCTTTAAATAATGGCCACTATTACATGGACAAATATACCGTAGCCTCCATTATCATACAGATGCTTCACCGACCGCAACAATTTCTACACATGAACGGCCGTCCTTAAATGACCATGGCCGTTAATTGAAACAACCAAACCACGTTATGACGAGATAAAACAATTAAGTGTCCTCGATATAGCACTGCATCGCGTGCATTATATTTCTTATTTCTCATAATAAGGACACACCTATGCATAACTATTGCATTAAAATGTCAAAGAATATGTATCCTCGCTTTACATGTTTAACGTACTTGCGGCTTTTATTATCCCATAACACAGTTCGTTGGAATTTGAAGGATTCTAATTTATATTAATAAATTTGTAAAAAAATTAAGATAGTAAGTTCAACAAACACACAAACAAACTGTCACATGGTATACTTCATTGACATAGCACTATACACATAACACAATGATAAAAGTGTTCCAGCATTGTAGAGACATTGCATATAGGGTAGGCCGTCTTTACATGACACTGGCTATTAATAATATTATGTAAATAAACCATTAATAAAATCCATTATGTTTCGTATAAAACAATAATTGTTGCAAAGTGGTAAGATGAACGTTAAGCACGTAGGGCTCTTTTATCAGAAGTCTGCCTTGTATAGAAAATTGAGTGATTCGTTAGATCAATTGTGTAACTGTCTTCACTCTAAATCACCTAGGAGGCATTCTCAAACGAAACACCCACTGTTTGCGTCCAACTGCTGTTAAGGACACTTATGCAGCGTTTGATTTTTTTAATTGCCAATTGCTGAGGTATAATTGTTGTCTTGCGATGTTATGATTTTACAAGCTTCCTGGAGGTGAAGGAAATGACTGTTTGAATGAAGAAATACATCACATGCAGTTCACTTATTGTCAATATCTTTACTTATTGGTATCCTCTTATTTGGTCAGGAAATAGCAGGATTGTATATTTTCCTTTTCTATATAAAATTCCCTATATAATACAGCTTTAAGTCAAGGTCATTTTTGAGCGCAAACAAACCATTTCAATAAAAACATACCAAGAAAATTAGAGAGCGAGATATAGGATAGAATTATTTCTGTGTTACTTGACCGATAGATAGGTGTATTAGTTAGCTTGATGGCCATTTGGGGACAAGAGCCTCTGCTGAATGCTATGGTTGTGTGGAATGAGTGCGTATATTTTGGGGAACTGCGATCAACTTTCTTGTTCTGTCGCATCGTGATATTGGTTATCTGGTGTCATCTGCAGTTTAACTCAAAGACGTATGGGTGACGAAAAGCATGGTAGATTTGTTATATGCGTAGCGGTCAGCATTAAGGGAGTAGTATGGATGATACCCTTTGTCATTTTAATATGACCGGCTGTTTGTCTGTAGTAGCATGTGTTCGTGAAATGGCACTATAAAATATAGTTCTTTTTTACAAAGCGTCAGGACACCAACATGCGGCATTCACCCAAAACACACACGCGCTTACCACACGGAACAAGCAAGGAAGTCATGTAATCCACGTTAAATAGCATTTGGGCATAACCTATTACAATAGCCCTCCACACGAATATACCACAGCTTTCCAAAACATACAGACATTCACATATCACAACACGAATAAACCAAAACTTCCCAAAACATATAGACATTCACACACCACAACACGAATATACCACAACTTCTCAAAACAAATAGACATTCACACAACACAACACGATTATACCACAGCTTCTCAAAACATATAGCTATTCACACACCACAACACGAATATACCACAGCCTCCCATAACATACAGACATTCACACATCACAACACGAATAAAATTTAGCCTCCCAAAACATATAGACATTCAAACACCATAATGCGAATACACAGCTTCCCAAAGCATATAGACTTTCACACATAACACGAATTAACCACAGCCTCCTAAAACATATAGACATTCACACATCCCAACACGAATATACCACAGCTTCCCAAAAGATATAGATATTCACACACGCAACGGTCAGTGCTATTTAAATTTATCCAATAAACAAAAACAATTCTTACTTCATCGTTCAACACATATGAAGAGAGAATCGGAATTTCAACAGCAGTTTTTTGAGAATTTATCAGTTTCCACAGAGTTCAACGTTCTTTTTTTAAAAAAAAAACATTGCCTGAGAAACCCTGTGAGTTAAAGTTCTTCTTTGTAAAGGAGTCTTGGTTGCCCTACCAGAGTAAAAGTAGAATACTTAATTACATTTGTTTATATCCATAAGATGTCCGTTGATTGATCTTCGCAGAAACGACCGGAAGCTGAGTTTACACGTGTATCGTATAAAAGAACTCTTTCGCCACGTTTAATACTTTCTATATGTTTGTTATTGTTAGTGTCTTCGACGTGTTCAATATGAAGGTTAAATCAGGGTCATCGAAAGTAGGAAGTGACTTTTTATTTCTTTTATATCTACATTTCCGTACTATATCATTAGTCAAATTGGGTAGCTTTGATTTTAATTTTTAAGCCGTACGATTTGTCCTTTATCATTGAATGATAAAATTTAAATATATTAGATGTATATTTTTCTTTATCTCATATATATAACTCATATTTTTCTAAATGTTTTTGTTTTACTTTTTAACGTCTTCCTTGACAACGCGTCACTTTTGGCCTTTTGCCATCGTAACAAATACATTGGGCTCTGTTTCCCGAATGAGGCACAACAAAGTCTATCAAATAGTGGCTTTTGTTCGTCTTAAAGCTGAAAGGGATGTGGACGACTGATTTGTCCATTGTCGATAACAGGTGATCTGTTGAGCCCTACTGTACGATGTAATTTCCTGAACGCCTCGGTGTACTGTTCAAATAAGGTCTGTAGATGCTGAGACTATCCTCTATATCTCGCATGCAACACATTGTATACGATAAGGTGATATTCGATGCCCCCATTATTGGACTCATTACCACAAGACCTCTGACTCTTGGCGACGAGTTCAAGTTCCATGGAGTATGCAAAATCAATCATCCTTCGAGCTAGCAGCCAAATGACCAAAATGAATTGTTATAAAACTTGTTATAAAATATTAAAAGGAACATGTCTTAATTAAGCATTTAGCATTTCTAATGGGTAAGCATATCAAGTTGTGATATTTAGTTGCGATGAGTCAGATACTGGTCTAAGAATAGGAATGATTTATATATGTAATAAAGTTATATAGATTGTATATGTTTACCTGGTTTAACCTAAGAAAGAGATAGGTTTTTAATTGTAGTTTAAACATTCCAGCTGTCAGCTCATGTAACAACCAAAAGGTCACACGTAAATTAGTAACAATAGTATATACATGGATGTATATTCTATTGTGTCTTGACTTTGAAAAACGTGAGTAATATTTACATTAAACAATCACATTCATTAGAAATATTAACTTATGATACGTGCTTCATTTACAATTCCATATATGTTTTCATGAAATGTTAGATATGATGCCTATTTATGCAAACGTAATTGGAAATTGATATCTGTTGATATTTTATATGAATGTAGCTAAAACTAGATTATTTAGAAAAGAACAATTAAAAAACATCATGTTGTCGATGTTCGTCTAACATCGAAGATCATGTGTTTACAATACACTAGGGTTTGAAAATTGATATTTGTTGATATTTATATAAATGTAATTATAATTAGATTATTCAGAAAAGAACAATAAAAAACATAACTTTCCGATGTTCGTCTAACATCAAAGATCATGAGTTTACAATACACTAGGGTTTTAAACTTGTTCTATGTGTTCATCCTGAGGTAAAAAGAACTTTATCGGCAAAACATTGATATTATTCAACAATACAGAGAAATTAAGTACAATGTGCCACTGACACGCATTGAAGACAACCATCCTCCTGCAAGATACAGAACGCGACTCAAGGGCCTAATTTTCCATTTATCTTTTAATGCCGCCGTGTGGTGCCGTTTATCTATAGCTGGGCTCATTAATGTATTGACCGGGGGTTTGTTTAATATGACCAACGACAGGCTACGGTAATGAGGTATTTTTTCGTCTGGCGGATTGCCAGGCAGCACAATTTCTCACATATAGTCTCTGGTGATTATCATCAGGTTGACTATGACGAGAAGAGATTGTTTGTTTGTTTGATTAATTAACTTTCTATTAACAGCCAGGGTCATGTAAGGACGGCTTCCCATGTATGCGGTGTGTAGTGTGTATGAAGTGCAAGGTGCCTGTTTTGGGAGACTGTGGTATATTAATGGTGTGCCCTCTTGTATTGTGGAACTCTTGCCCTATTTATAGTGCTATATCACCAAAGCATGTCGCCGAAGACACAAAGCAACACACCCCATCCGATCACATAATACTAGAAAACTAGAAGACATACACAGATATAGAACGAATATACGTACCCGGCCTACTATAACTTTCGGCCGGGTACGAATTGGTCCCGAAAGTCGTAGTGGAGCACTGCCTCCGAAAATCACTCGGGCATAGTTTTCTTTACTTTTTGTAGGTTTCCAATTATTTTATGCGTATACATGCATTTACATATTATTTTTGTCCAAAACAAACATAACTACCATTCTTAATATCTACCGTACCGCTCACAAGACGTCAAATTCACAATTTGTGGACTTGCCGTATAAATTCCCTTCAGAAAGACATTCATATGTATTATGTAAAAAAAATAATGCCTCGATGAGAATTTGATATTTCATGTGGTTCAGTTTTATTGCCTAGAAGGTAAGCGATATCAAACAAGTACGATAAAAATGCAAACAAACGTTTTATAATGGTTTGCATAATCATTACTTTGCTCCATTAGCAGTAATAGGCACCAATTGTAGCTCTAAAGACGACACCATTTTCTGTCAAAAAGTCTTTTGAGCTACAATATTGCAGCTAACACAGATACAGCTGCATGATGTCAACAAATGGAAGAAATCAAATCTCTTCTTCAAATTAAGTGCATTTATATAGTTGTTGAGATCCAAAATATGTCTTAGATTAAGAAAAGCGTCCCTTCCTAATTGCCCTACAATGCTTATGTTCGTTATATTATAGCTGCTTAAATGTTTTAACACGTCTATCAAATAATAAGGTGATACAGTGCTGACGAAAGTTTATCTATTACAGAGGGAGCAGACTAGAACGAATATACGTACCCGGCCTACTATAGCTTTCGGCCGGGTACGAATTGGTCCCTATGTGTCGTAGTGGAGCACTGCCTCTAAAAATCACTCGGGAATAGTTTTCTATACTTTTTTGTAGGTTTCCAATTATTTTATGCGTATACATACATTTACATTATTTTTGTCCAAAACAAACATAACTACCATTCTTAATATCTACCTAGACGTCAAATTCATAATTTGTGGACTTGCCGTATAAATTCCCTTCAGAAAGACCTCCATATGTATTATGTAAAAAAATAATGCCTCGATGAGAATTTAATATTTTATGTGGTTCAGTTTTATTGCCTAGTAGGTAAGCGATATCAAACAAGTACGATAAAAATGCAAACAAACGTTTTATAATGGTTTGCATAATCATTAATTTGCTCCATTAGCAGTAATAGGCACCAATTGTAGCTCTTAAGACGACACCATTTTCTGTCAAAAAGTCCTTTGAGCTACAATATTGCAGCTTGGAGCAGACGAATAAGAATAATTATTTTGTATCAATTACCAACATTGAAAAGTTTGATTTGTTTAGCATGAATATATTTTGAATAAATATATGAATTCCAAACAATATGCCCTATACAGAGTGACATACTGCGAGTTCAGAGAACAAAAGCAAAAACAAATCATTATATACATGTATATATGTATTTTTGTATAATTAAGACATATATATTGACGACTTAACACCAATAATTGCCAAATAATATGCCAAATAATACAAATACTGATAGAATGAATGCCAGTAGTACTAATAGTTGTAGTGTAAGTATTAGTAATATAGTGCTAGTAGTTTATACTGTACATTAGTAGTATGTGAAGTAATGTGGTGGTAGTAATTAATAGTAATAGCAGAAATGGTAATATATTTTAAGCAGTGGTGGTAGGTAAGGTGGTGGTAGCAATCAATAGTAATAGCAGAAATGGTAATATATTTTAAGCAGTGGTGGTAGGTAAGGTGGTGGTAGCAATTTATAATAAAAAGGGCACTAGTTGTTGAAGCAGTACTATGATTAGTGCTTGTGGTGAATATCATTAAAAAGAAGTAGTGTTATCACTACTGGTAACAGTATGTAGTAGAAGCAGCAGTTGAAATGAAGTTATGTATTTAGTACTAGCAAATATGATTTTTAAAGTTTTAAGCATGTATTAAAACTTATAACCGGCGATACGTTATGAGCCATTATTACTTGAATCATTGCTTTATTACTATCGCGGTGATCCGTACTACGACTACGTTTATATATTAAATATCATTGAATTAAGATACTCGTACAAATTAAACAAAATGAAGGGTCGTGTCTAAAAAAAAGAGGAATGAAAGTTAAAAATTTAATTTCATTACATAGTACCTATGCGCCACGTGTCTTATGTATTCATTCGAATAATTTAATTAAATAACAAGTTTGTGACTAATGAATTCATCTCCTACATTTACAAGATAAACATGAATCACGTCCATTGGCATGCGTTGATAACAAATCATAAATGAAATGCAATGATTCAACAGGTTAACTTTAAACCCGTTCGTTATACAATTTAATTATTTGACCGTCTTACTGCTAAGGCCAAATGTAAATCAGATCGACGTCACATTGATAACCATGTCATTATGCCGAGTGGGTTTTAAATAAGTAAAAAGGCACGTTAATTAATTGTATAACCTTAAATATGAAGTGTAAATTAATAATTTAAATGAGTCATTATTTTATTTTTGCATAATAACAAAAACTGGAATTATTAACACCTTTATATTGATATCCATTATTTAATAAAACGGAAAAAATAATGGCCCATAAATTAATAGTGATAATAAAATAATGTTATGAGGATTTGTTTTGTAACACAATTGGCATATTTATATCAACATACCAATTAATGTTGTACAGTCAGCATACCATAAAGGTGACTCACTCTATAACCATAAACGCTAAGTACATGGTTATTATAAATTTGGTCTTGCCTATTAGGACAATCATGTGTGTTTTGACCGTGGACGTTAAAGTGAATAGTCGGGCAAAGAAAACCAGTCTAAATGCGTTCATTGGCCTCACATATTAATACGACGGCCAAGTTCTGCTTACGTTTCCCAGTTCTGACCATTAAAGTAAAGGAAAATTGAAAGCATTGAAAGCGAGGCTGCGTGTAAATTAACCACGGACATAGTCAGCCGGGAGGACGTTTTAGGATTCCTATACTTTAAATTAATTTCTTCGTACGCAGACAGATTTTGGTGAGAGATTTTATTTTTCTATTTCATAAGAAATTATACTGGATACATTCACACCATTTTTACCGACTTTAGCCATCCTTGCCCGACTGTTCACTTTAATAGGACGTTAATTTAATCAAACAAACAAAAAATATATGCCTATTATGTTTTACTAGCTAATAAGTACAGGGGAAATATCCTAACCCGATTATGATTGATGCATATAATTTCTACCGGTTTAGAGAGAGTTCGGATTTCAGAAGTAACCCCAATATCGAACATTTTACAATGTAATACGTATGCAGTTGATCTGATCTCATTTCTATATTACAATGTATATTATACAACATACATGCGAAGCGTGTGTTGGTGTTAAACTATCAGTATTATTGTTTATGTTGATATTATCGCAAAAGAGTAAATCAACTACTTGAAAGGGAAAAAAAAGATCGTACAATTTGTAAATGTCTCCTGTCGAAGAAAGCCATAAAACTGTTTAAATGTCAGATTGCGGATTATTTAAATTATTGCCCGTTTCGTTCTTATAATGAACACTACCTAAATTATCAAATTCAGAACAATGTCCAAATTCAATGTTCCTGTATGTGATTTGTGAAACATTAAACGTTTTTTCCTTTATATATATATTATAAGTCAAACATAACTTTAAGGTGCTACACGAATGGTGTTTTTTCTATAAACACAGGAACAGGCGAACTAGTATTTGTCTTCAGATATGAAGGATGTCATTTCCACCATTTGAAAGTTAGAGCTTTTTATTTACATTCCGAAAAAAAAATATCCATGACCTTATGCTCTATATGGAATGAAGCAAAATTGTGCATGTACCAAAAGCAAAACTAAGTCATTTATGTTATTTTTGTGTTAATTTTAACATTTACATGATTAAAACCACAATTATAGTTTAAATGATAAGTATCGTGTATGCTCTGACGGCGGTGGTGCATTTTTACCAATATTACGAAACTGTGATACTGAGGGGTTTCTAAATAACCAAACTATCTAAAGAGATATTAGTTTCACCAGACATTGAATGGCTTGTAGTGATTTCTTTGTATGTCAATATCACGTCCACTTGTTGATAGAATAACCTATGTATTAAAGCCATTAAGACCGCGCGGGTTGTCTCCCCTCCCACACTAAAAACCGGCGGTATGGTATGCAATCCTTTGACAGCAAACGAACATAGTGTTTAACTTCTGGTAGGTATTGATCCATTGCATGTGGGTATAAGTAGGTAGAATTATATAAGTGGCGTTTTGATTTGCTATGAATTCAAACACTAAGCTAGATATATCATTTTTCCACATTATACACAATTTGAGAAACATATGAGCCATAACAAGATAGGCTTAGTCTGTAATTCAATATCATTGACTTATCATTAGCTTATGAGATTACATCTTGTAAAAATGAACTCAAATGAATGGCGTTAGCTATGGTAGCATTGCATTTCTATTAACAAAAAACTGTTTTGAAACATATATCACGTCCGCAAATATGGGAAAACAAATTATTGATAATAACTGGGATTTGTTTTACAAATAATCGACATAAACATAACTCATTGATCAAACACCAGACATGAACATTAATTTAAAGGGACCTTCCACATTTAATGACACGTCAACATTTCTCGTAAGAATCAGTCGGTACGACGCGCCAACAATTTTATTTTAAATATTTGACATTTTGATTATCTTATCGAGGAAATGCTTACAAAGACGTATTTGTTGTAAAGTCATAAAGATGAGGATTTATATGTATTACAGACAAAATAGTAAAATGTATATTAGTATAAAAGTCCTTTAAGAGATTGCTGTATATTTGTCTGGTGAGTGGAACAAGGTTTTTATAGTGTTATCACCCTGAAGCTAAAAACACCGATCAACCATTCCACTCCAACACCCGTCATACCGCACCCGGTTTATGACAAGTGCTTTACGGGAGCAGGAAATACCACCGCACAACATATTGCTGTTTCATTGAACATGCTGGCCTTGCTTCACACATTAATGGAACATATATCAGTATGTCGACACATGTTTCATAATCAAGCCACAGAACTTCATTTATAGTAAACATATCCAGTCCATGTTTTACTGGTAACAATGGTAACTTGTCAGTAATATGATTACCTTTACAGCGGAAATTTAACAACAAAGCGAATGTATTTTTTACGGTGATGCACATGAGACAAAAATGGTCTGACGGGCAAAGAAAAGGTCTTATTAGTGACCTCGACTGTGAACCCAGCCAATTACCTCGTACATCCCTTCACGTGAGGAATTCCTATACAAACAAACCACCGTTAAATTGCCAATTGAAGACGCTATGTTTTGCCTGGCTCGTTTCATGCAAGTTCTCGTTATGTGTGTATAAAAGTACTCTTTCGGAAAATGTCTAACCGATCAATACAGGATAAACGTAGAGTTGTTATTGTCGAGATAGTATGACAGGAATCAGAACAAAAGAGAATCTACATGTTCCGAGATGACGGTAATCTCATTCTGAGTGATTTAGAAACGCACGGGAGAACCTGGAGACGCTACACCGCTGACAGACTAGAAAAATAGTTAATATTATTGGTATAATAATTGACATTTTCCAAAAATGTGAATCTTATCAATGTTGTCCTTCTTAACGTGTCCCTAGACACCGCCTAACAATTGGCCTTGAATTAAGCGTTCGCCCCTGTGATGAAGGTTCTGGTTTTTGTTTCATGGCTGAGCCACACCATAGTTTATATATATGGTAGTTTCTGCTCCTGCTCGGCACTGTAAAAACAGCAACATGTCCAGTATTATGAAGTAATATGAACATTAAAAACAGATAGCAATACCCAAACATGTTTTATATGGTACTTTGACCTATCTAAAAATAAAAACAAATTAGTTGTCGTCGTTGAAGCATCTTAAAGATGTTCCATCGCTGACAAAGAAACAGGAGCAGACGAATGAGTATTTTTCTTCAGTTACAAAAGTTGAAAGTTTGAACTTCTTTTTTTAAGTTAAGATAAAAAATATTAAAAATGATTATTTGCGTCCCGAAAAAAAATATATGGTACTTTGACCTATGCCGTTCGCCCCTGTGAGGAAGGCTCTGGGTTCTGTCCCCTAGCCGAGACAGACTAAAGTCTATAAAAGTGGTAGTTTCTGCTCCTGCTTAGCGCTCAGCATACACGGAGTGGGACGACTGGTTCGCCTGTTGTCAGTATGATGTGACCGGGTGGTGTGTGTTGCTCGGTATCTTTGGTTGCATGTTTCAGTGATATAGCACTATATAAAAGTGCAACAGTTCCACTATACAAGAAGACACATTAGAATATACCACAGTCTCCCAAAACACGCACCTCGCACAACATACACGCAGCAAAACGCATACATGGGAGGACGTCCTTACATGACTCTGGCTGTTAATAGGACGTTAATTAATCAAACAAACAAACGAATACAAGGTACTGATTGCGCATGTACCAAAATCAAAATAAATTATTTCGTGTGTGTATTTTTGAGTTCATTAGACACATATATACAGGATAACACATCAGCTATTGTACAAATGATGGGTATTGTGTATGCTGTGTCGGCGATGGAGCGTCTTTAACTATTATCTACCTGTAAATTTGACCGGTATGTAATTTGTCCGGACCGGCTATGATCCCTTGATATAAACGAAGCAGACACAACGAAAAACATGTTCGCGATTAGCCGAATATCTGGTAGGAGTATTGTACATTCATTTGAATGTGATGTTTCATGGTACAAAGCCCAATGTTTATACAAGGCTGTTGTTTCAAATCTACTTTTTTGCCTGGTCAGTACTGTATACAACAATAAGTCGGTTCACCGTCAGGTCACCGTATGACTGCTCTAGTACCGTCTGGTCGAAGGTGTGACGGCACGGTCAGACTGGACAGTCAGATGAATAACGAGCGGGAATGTGACACGCTTTCTGTGTAACGAATGAGGCATTGTGTTATTAATATACACTATTAAGAATGCTTTAACGACCTAAATGATCATGTTACAAGCATATACTACAAAAACTACACGTCGCGGAGAAAGTTTTCACTGCTATTATCAAGCAATATGGGTGATTTAGTTATTATGTCCGAATATAAACTGCAGAGACTCAAAAACGTGTCGAGAACTTTATCGCTGATATAATCCTGACATAACGAGTCGGGACATTTATATATGTTTTAGTTTCAGTTTGACTTAACACAAATGAATTATTCGATTATATATTCACTGTAATTTCTCCACAGGTAGCGTAATTGCTATATGTTTCTATATGATTTATTATATTGCCTAGTCTTCCGGTTTTATAAAGCCATTTCATAAATTTTGCTTAATACACAGGTGCAATATAAACTACCTGCGTTGAGATTCCGAGTAAAAAGTATTCCTACGCATGGAAAACGATTATATACAAACCTAAACAATAGGAATATTTTATGAAATATACTTCGATACATTTTGTTAAAACGGCTTAATAGGCCGTAAAAACGACCATTGAAAAATATACACGACTATATACACGAAAATAATTCTAACAGCTTTTTTCCAACTATTTTGTCCCCTGAAATTTACATTCAAGATTCTAACAATATGTTTGGCCATTTACAAAGGTCACCAGAAATTGATCCCTAATGGGATGTTGTCAGATCCTCTTGTCAAACGTAGTGATAATAAGGATCTGTATTTTATTTAGATTGATAGACACTATTCTTGACGGGGTCTGTCACACCATTGTCTTAAAACGTTAACGCTTCTGTTTAGATGGTCACAATGTGAATTGGGCAAGTGATGTGTCGATTATCAATAACGTTATTTTGCCATACCCGTATATACCAGTATACGGGAGACCCTCCCTCAAATCGTTCTAGACGTCTAGGTATGATGGTCTGGGACACATGCTGTCAATAATAACAAGGTTTACCACTAGAAGTCTACGGTGAAGGTTATGTATAAGCAGCGTTTAATATAAACACACAGAAATGTCTATATCAGTTAAAAAGAGTAACATGTTACTTAATGTTTTAATATTGGCTTGTTTATCTGTCTGTAACTGACTTGATCTTTCCTTATGCCTCCCTTGGCACCGCCTCACTTTTGGCCTTGAGTTGAGCGTTCGCCCTTGTGAGGAAGGCTCTGGGTTCTGTCCCCTGGCCATGACACACCAAAGTCTATAAAAGTGGTAGTTTCTGTTCCTGCTTAGCGCTCAGCATACAGGAAGTTTACGGTGAAGGTTATGTGTAGACAGTGTTTATTATAAATACACAGAAATGTCTATATCAGTTACAAAAGAATAATATGTTACTTAATGTTTTAATATTGGCTTGTTTATATGTCTGTATCATATATAACTGAAGCTTTATATAGGAACGAACATTAGGTTACAACAAAATATCTATTCAACAGAAAATATTATGCAATCGTGTTTGTATGTCTTGATAAAGGGGCTGATCTCCTCGAAAATATAACATTTTTTGTCCACACGGTTGGAATTACTTCTTTGACCCATATTCAACAGAAAATAAATATTTGAAAGGTTATTATTTAATGCAAACGGACAATAATTGATGTTTGATATTGCATGTTTATGTATAGTTAATACCAAAATAAATAAAAATAATTTATTTTGCTTTTGTTGTTTGCATAATCAGTATACCATTTCATATACATAGGACATAGTGTCATTGGGGTTTTTTTCAGGATGCAATTAATTATTTGAAATACTTTTATATCAAAGTAATATAAAACCTCAAACTTTTCAATTATAGTAATGGTGTAAAATAAGTAACTCTTTTTACTGAAGAAAATATCATCTGCCTCAACTTTTAAAAGATAAAATTTATTAGTCGTCGGCCATGTTTAAAAACAACTTTTAATCTAAAACCGACATTTGTGAAAATATAGGCGTATATAATTTCATCAAGAATGTACCCTACGCATGTGCAGAAATCATTTCTAGAGGCACTCCTTTCCAGAAATACGTGACACAGACTCCAGCTATAACACGATCTGTAATCATACCTTTATTTGCAGTTGATACATGTATCTGTGTTATCGATAGCTCGTATGTTCTTACATTTCATTTGTTTTACTACTGTAAAACAAACTCCTATGATACACTTCATTAACTGATTTAAATGTTATTCTTAAAATGTGTTGTAACATATATCAATATGTGTTTAATGGCATAGGATCAAGTGAACAAACTGGAAATTGTTGTTTTGATTAACTATTTAAGATATACATATAATTACTTTCACATGTCACGATTATGATATAAACTAACCAAGTCAAAGTATGAAGAACTGTAAATGATATTTAAACATGACCATAATGACGTCACTAATATTGACACGACTACCATCAAAATGTTTCATCTAATATATTAAATCATCATAGTGGATAAACGGTTTTACTAGTCTAACATCAACAACTTTAAAGCATAGAATCACAAAATGAGTTAATATGAACATTTACCTATCGTTTATGGCATCTCATTTCCAATGGACCATAAAAATATATTTAATTGCTTGATTAACGTCATCTTAACAACTAGGGTAATTGAGGGACAACGAATTTTAATTAAAATAATACATGGATATTTGGAACAGTGATTAAATACCATATCGTAACAGGAGACCAGTTTTCCTGTGATAACATTAATTATTTCATCAACGTTAAGTTTTATTGGAATGTTGATGTCCCTGTGAGAACGGTCTAGTGATCTGTATACGAACTAGTTCAAATCCATGTGCTATAACTGGGTGACAGTTTTGATATGTTATTGAAAACAAGATGGTTTGATGAATGAAAAGATATTATTTACGTATGATTTATTTTGACCTTGTATTTGTCCCAGTAATTGTTTTCTTCATTTTTTTATTTTCTAATATTTTACACAGTATATATAAATGGACACCAACCCAACTAAACTTACAAAGCATGTCATGGCGATATATCGAATAACATATGCATGTATGCATATTAACATGACAAAAATACATACATGCATGCATACATACATATACATTTGTCTCAGTAAAATGAATACCCATGCATTGTAAGTATATTGTAATTTTCAAACTACAGTAAATTTCCAGTGGTGAATATCACAAGAAGACAAAGCTTTTCCTGATTCTTTAGTTTAAAAATTACCGTACATGTAACTTTAGATTCCTCGCTATAGTTACGTATTTACGATACAGAATCACCACGTATTATTCAAAACGCCAGGTGTCGAAATAAAATCTGATATTGCTATGTTACGTATAGGATGCTTAGACAGCGTGATATGAAACAAGAGCGACACTAGATTTGCTTGGTTGGTTCAGCTAAACGACATGTTACTAGAGATTCATTAAAGGGCGACCTTAACTGTGGAAATGTCTGTGTTTTGGAAGGCTTCGGTATTTTGGTTGTGTGTTGCCTTTTTATTGTATTAGCCAACTGAAACATGCCGCTAGAGACAAGGAACGAGCACTCCCAACCCGGTCACATTATACTGACAGCGACACCTGTCGTCCCATTTCCTTCCTGCGCAGCGGTAAGAATTCAGAGTCTTCTCACAGCCCTCCATTGAAGACATAGCACAAATTGTATGCATCAGTCTATTATTTTATTATGAAACCATATAAAACACAAGGGCAATTCAACATCACGTTGACTAGCCAATATAGCGTTTGGAATTGTAGATTTAACAGCTTGATGCATTCACCAATTTCAATCTTGTTTGTACCAAAAGTTCAAGGTAATGCGGTGATGTGATGGTATCTGTTCGACAAAATGACACCCGTGTATCAATGGTCAGGAAGTCGCGGAGTCTCCTATTAGCAGTCACGGCAATATCATCCCTTTGGGAAATGCTTCTGCGAAGGAACACATAAAGTAGTTCTGTCGCTGTCAATTGCAAATCACTAGTATTTATAAAGTATTAACACACTTCGGTTGTCCTTTCTACTTGCCGTGACCTGGGTTTGGACCAATTACTGTTCAATAGCTCTATAGAAAACACAGCTAAAATCAATGATAAATGGCTCTTGTGGTTCACACAAATCGGTCACCATCAGGGTGTATGTTATTTGAGAATGTATTCATATTAGCAAGCTATATTGTTATATACTTAATGCACTTATTCTGAGTGACAGGTTCATACGCGAAGGCCTTTCTGCAGAATCATTTTAATTATATCAGGGCCAAATTGTGTGAGTGGGTTTCTAAGAAAATGGCTAAAACCTAGCGAAATTTCATATTTAACTTATAGACATATTTTTGATTGATTCTATGGTGATGAAAAGCAATAATTTTGATGATATTAATAATATTGCCAGTGTGTTTGAAAATTAGAACTTGTTGAATTTCAATATATTCGTAATTAACGACCTAAACATGTATTCAGTGATTATTGGATAATAGTTCAATTTTGCTTGAAACGAGCATTTTCATTGGCTTAAAATTTACTTTATCAGCCCATAAAGGAAAGATGACATGTTATGCAGATTAAACACGAAAATCTGAGTGTACTCTCATCATAAACCTAAATCTTGTGGATGCCAAGAATGTGAAACAATTTGAAAAAACTATTAGACAATCACTGGAAAAATATTTATTTTTCTATGAAAACTTATTTAATTACAACTATTGTAACGGAAAATTGTACACCATAGGTCACCGTTAGTTTATAATTATTGTATGCTTACTTGATATGGACATAGTTACGATGGCCGACAGCGGCCGGCAAAAAAGAACTCCTACAAAACGATTTTCGTACCTAACTATTCATTGATATTTAAGTACAAATCATATTTTCTAAAAATATGTTTTGCCATGACAAATAGTTATGTACAGAAAGTATTTTCTAAAAATAATTTTTGTCATGGTATGTACAAATAATTATGTACAAAAATCAAAAGGTCTGATGCTAAACCCTGTATTTAAATGAAATCCTCCAATTATCATGTGTGCAATTAATCTTTCAGATAAGGAATTCAACAATGAATGTTCTATTTGGCTTGTTTAAAACATAGACTGGGTCATAGACAGTCAATTAATACAGATTTCTGAATGGACTCTATTTGAAAAAAATCATAAAACCAAAAAAATGAAAGTGGTAATAAACAGGTCATAATCTGTAATCGTTTTTACAACGCAAGCTAATAAATACAGATTAAGTGTCAATGCGGTGTAGTAGAACAATTAAAAACCGACATGTACCGGATCCTTCCATAGCAACAAATACATACCATATACTGTAACAATTAACTCCATACTTAACCCAGTCTATATTCTAATCAAATTAAACGATGCATTGTGTATGTGTCTGGAGTCTGTACAATGTAAAGATAGTCCAACCTTAACGTTTGCATTCCTTATCTGAAGGATTAATTGCACACATGAGCATGGGAGGATTCCATTTAAGTACACAGTTTAAACCTGTTGTTTATACGGCTATCATTTTTCGCATTTAATCGTATTAAAAAAATAAACCGCTTAACGGAGTACACAGTTTTGTGTTATATCTCCATAACATAAAAAATCTATTTAAGTTAGACCTTTATTTGTCTTATTAAACCATCAACTATAAGGTGTCTGTGTAAACATTCGGAACTTTTATATTGCAAAGCCAATTGTGCGACGACGTATTTCGTATTTTGATACCAATACTTTTTTCAAAGTGATATATCTTTACTGTTGACAATTGGATAAATGTATTGTTCTTGTAGTTTTAACTTTCTGTGATTTTTTTTTCGAATTGTCATCACCCACAAATACGCGAAATTCATTTTAATTCGAAAATTCATCGGTTGATAGAAACAGTCAACTATATACTAAAATACCATGAAACATAGGGTAGGGATTATTTACTCTTCTCGATATACCTTATTTTTTGTGTTCCTTTTTTTCTTGTGTTGTCAACATGATCGGCCAATTTTTTCCATGTCTTTCTCTTTATTTTGTCTTTGTGTAATTGCTATGTATTTATCATTTTAATTTCGTATTTTTGTTTACAATGATCTTCCGATATATTTATATAAATACATATACAACAAATGATGTGTAAACAGGTGTCACCGGGATTAATAGGTCTTGAGATGTGCTCATCAATTAACTTAAATATAAAGGTCGGCGACGTTATTTTATCTCAAAAGTAACACTGGGACATTCCGTTCCGTGATAATATTAATGCATTTCCATAGCAACCTGTCTAATTATCCATACACATTGATAGCTGTTTTATTAACCCCTGACTGTTGTTGTTTTCTTAGCATGTCACACACGCGCCAGGAGTTGTAAGGTAGATACATATCTGTCGTACAGCAGTATCGTCTAGGGTCCTCACTAATGGATATATATTGTATCCGTCGAATTGGTGGGCCGTTGACATATATAAAATGCTCTTTCATCCAGTACAATAAACACTTATGTTATCCTATCTTCTCTATTATCAGAATTCATTAAGAAAGATAAACAAGTACAATTGATATGTGTAAATTGGTACTTTACCAAGTCAATGTACACAATACAGTCAACATCGTCTCTCATAGAACAACACTAGTTAGTTGCAATGTGACATAAGGATGCTCTCTTAAATGCGCTATTGTAATGATTATTAAACGATCAATTGTTTCAAAGAATATCGCAAGATGTTTTATAAAAAAAACTAGAATAATTGATATTAATTGATACTTCTCCGTCAAGTCAATGCATCTATATAAATTCAATCTTGTGTATGAAGACCATTCAATAGAGATAACTGAAGTGTTAAATGACGATGAAATCGTATATAGTGTTATTTTGAAAGATTGGCAAAGCAAAAAAAGAATTCAGCTCAACATATTTACCTATCTATAAAGACTACTCCAGGGAGATAACTGGTTTTGTTGTAATGTTAAATGGGGATGCTATCTTCAATGCTCTATTCCATTGTTCATTTAGAAATAGTAATTGTTTAATTGTGTCAAAGCACATAATAACAAATTATTACGTAACTCGAAATATTACGATCATTGAGCGCTTGTTCCTGTGTGTTCTGTCACCTGCCTTAGACACTTAATACATATCTATAAAAATGTTGAGCGTTCAACACAGCGGGAGTGAGACGAATGGTTTGCCTGTTGTCAGTATGTTACCGGCTGGGATGTGATTCAGTGATATATCACTATACAAATAGTAAAGAGTGTTCCACTATAACAGGCAAACACAACACGAGTATACGGCAGCCTAATAAAACATACAGATATCCACATATATATGTTCTGCAACACTTTGAACACATGATAGTCCGTCCTTAAATAACTATAGATGTTGATAGAATGTTACTCTAATTAACTATAACAAACAAGTCAACCTGTCTCATCTGCTAATGTACACGTTGGTTTGCAGTAAAATCCATGTTCACGTATTACTCCGTTTCAGAAACGATCTATCATGTCATTTACGTTCTGATGGCATTCTGGAATGACCAATCAAGTTAATATATTTACCTTTCATGAACCTACATAGTTTTTGTTGTGTATGGATAATTTTTTCACCCTAAGACAACAAAAGAGCTGCATGCATTATGCATGATGCAGCGTTGGTAGCTGTGGATAGTTGACCTCTTCAGTTCTAGTTTTGAGAGAAAATAAACCATTGTTAAGACTACTAACAAATTAACTATTAATATTGAATCGACAATTGAATAATCCTGTAGAAATGTAAATTTAGTTTCTATATGGTATTTTCCGTAGTACATTTGTATGTAGATATGTCGTGATTAACCTGTTTTATTAAATATAATCTGATTATGCCGGTATTGTGCGCCGTATCGGATATTTTTTTATTACAACGAGCTTGTTACCCTAAATGTATTAATTTGTAAGCAGTATTTCAAACTTTAACAAAAATCAAAAAGTACTTGTAGATAAAAGCTTTAAAGTTAACCTAAAACAAACGCGTTAAGGAAAATAAGATAATACCGATAGCTGCATATGTATGTATTGTTCTGCGTCCTTGACTTGGGATTATTAAGTCTAGACATCATCTATATTTAAGTCTGACCTTTACCTATAGCCTTCGGGTAACCATCGGTATTGATATATCAATTACAGGTTATCCTATCAAGCTTATTATTTCCTCAATTTTGACTTACTGGTTACATAACTTTAAGGAAAGACCTCGCAGCATTGATTTCGTATTTATTCCGGTACATTCTTGTGATAGAATGGGACGTCCTGTTTGAAACCTTTGGTAAATAAATTACATACTTGGCCTTTTACATAATAGGCCAGTGTCACTGTCTTCAGTGTTTCACATTTGGTTAGCCGTTTAATCTTAATGACCTATCGACAGGATAATTTCTGTCAATTGTAAATGACATTTTTTAAAATAAGAAAATACGCAGATAAATCTATACCACACTGGTATATATTTCGAAATCAATTATTTTTTGTACATTTGCCCAGCAGGTTACCGTTGTAATTGCACCTGCTGCCTTTATTGCTTTATTGTTTGTATGTGCATTCACATCTGAAGTCCAAACAATGGCTGTATCTGTCTGTAAGAGTTCACCTGCTATAAATAATTACTATTTGACATAATTTTCGGTTTTCGTGGTAACCAGGTCATTCTACACAGTTTTTTTATGTAATTTTAACTCATTACCTTTTTATTACATTTAGTCACAGTGTGAACTAGTGATATAGTTCATATTTCTCTTACCAATAAATATTATATCATATAAAAGTGACAATGCACTTAAACTCAGAAATATAATATTTTTTTGTTTAAATACATCATTCTCACTGTGCTCAGATGACATCATTTTAACATTGAAAATAATATTGGTAGCATTGGAACGCCACTTTAACGCCATGTTACCCAAAATGGCACACTTATTGATAAAAATGCTTCCGTTTTAATTCACTTTGAAAATTTTCTTTTAGCTGTTTATAATTATTCCCTGATCATCATGAAATATTTTAATGGTGACATTTCCACATGACCATAGCTAGGAATTTTGTACAGCCACAAACTTGAGAAAATACCTGAAATCTAGTGTTACGGTAAATATTGCCCCGTGCGATAACTCCAGTTTTCCTTTTTTCGCTCAAAAGTCTGCTCTAAAAAGTGAGAAAATGGTATAAACCTTGTCTAGAACACAAATTTAATCAATTCAGTTGTCAGTTATTTGGTAGTTTCGTAATTCAGAGCTGTTTTATCCTCAGAAAATGTCGATTTTCTAGTTTGAAAATTTTTATCTGCGATAATGTGCGCATGCGAAATGAAACAAAGGTGCGCTCGAATAGCACTTATAAATCCATGAGTTATATATAATTACTTCTCTTGTGCCATTTATATGTTTATTTTACAGTATCACTTTTTGTTTGGTTGATTAATTAACGTCCTATTAACAGCTATGGTCATGTAAGAACGGCCTGCCATATATGCGGTGTGTTGCGTGTATGTTGTGCGAGGTGCGTGTTTTGGGAGACTACGGTATATTCATGTTGTGTCTTGTATAGTGGAACAGTATCACACACAAAAAGCTTAAAAAGGCAAAATATGCATGAATATTGTCGTAGAAATCATATAAAAAAGGCAAGTGATAACCATAAAGATGAAATTTTACCCCCGCATTGCCTACATTGATTTTGACGTAAATCATTCTAAAAAATACATATGGAGAAAAGTGGTCAATGGCATTAATTGATAATTTTCGTATTGTAGTTTCAAGATAAGTCAAATTATATTTGAAATATACCGATATTTTTCTATGTTCACTGTTTTTACCTGGGTGTGCCAATCTGGGTACCTGCACCTGGTTGATATCAGGTGCTTTCCAGACCTGTTTCCAAGGATGCTATTTATGGAAACATGTGCAGGAAGAATTCCAAACATAGACCAACAGACAGATTATTGGCTCAATTTGTCAGATTGGTACAAAAATTGTAATTATATTACAATCTGACAAATAGATGCTTAAAAGTAAGAAAATGTGTGCCAATCGGGTTACATGACGTTATATGTCATATTTCAGAAACATTTCCTAAATTTAAGAAGTTCCTTAACTTAAAATTATCCATAGGTTACAGATTTTAAGGAAGATTCCTCAACTTAAGATTGTTTTCCTTAACTTTTGTAATGTTTTTTTTATGAGGAAATTTAAGCTCAGGAATTCCTTAAAAGTACGGAATGTTCACAAAAATATTAGACGGTAGGCAATCAGTCATCCAACCCTTTTTTATCCATACACATATCGACATCCCTTTTATGAACGTCCTTTTAGGCTTGGAAACTACGATAATCATTACAGCAGTATCACATATATCATTTTACAACAAAGCACACTCAACCTTGAAAATGACGATTTTTTTTTAATTTCAAAACATAATCTGGACTTTGTTATACAAACATGTGATATTTAATTTTATTGCGCCTGATAAATGACATTACAACGATAACCGTGGGTGTAGTCATTTAAAATCGACATGTAAATATCATCATGTTTATCTCTCCACAACAGGCTATTAATAGTGGCATTACATTTTCCGAAATGTGTATTTCCATGGTTCTTAATATCAAATTGTCATTCTTATAAGATGGTCATAATTCATATGTAGATTTGAGTCACTGTGGACCAAGCATAAACACATTAATATAGCATACAATTATGTCATCATTATTATACGTCTTGAAGAAAGAATACAACGCACAGCGCCATGCAGTCTTTAACAGTTTAAAAATTACACATTATCTTTGGCGACTTTCTCGTTTTTGCATCCAACACATCCTTTGTGGCAATAGAATGGCATGTTTCACGATTATAGTAAAACTTCAGTTACTGTAAAACATGTTTATATCAAACCCGCTTACAACGAAATATTTGTTCATTTCACGTCAATGTTCATCTGAGATTGTGTAATATATGTATAGCGAATTATGCTTACATTAAAAAGTCTAACGTAATTTTACTTAAAGAAATTTATATTGTACATTTTAAGCAATGGGGATAAAACTTTAACTAATACAAAAAAGTTATATATATATATAATTATTCAATTGTGCGGCTGGATACAAGTATGTTCATGCATGTATGTACCACAAAGTCGAATACATTTAGATTTAAAAATAATAACATCAAACGGTAAAGGTAGAAAATGGAGCTTTCTGTCTAATTCTCACTCTTTATCTTATTCCTTCTTTTTTTCCTTTTCTTTTTCCCTCTTTTTTCTTCCTCTCTTCTTTTCCTTCCTTCCCCTTTTTCTTTTTCGCTGCTTTTCCCTTTTTTTCTCCCTCCTATTTAAGGGGAGGGGAGGGGGGCGTACGCCGGGTCCCCCCTGGATCCGCGCCTGATTTAGTATGAGTTCGCCGGATATGTGTCTACAGACAGACAGACAGACAGATGGACACCCGATTCTAGATATACCCCCTTAACATCGTTGCGGGCTGGGATATATAAAAACTTTTGCTAATATAAGAATAGAAAAAGAGGGAGTTATAAATGTCCAAAAATCAAAAACATGGAATAACGACACATCAGAATACAAATGTAAACTATTAAAATGTTGCAATAATAGAGCAGAGCATATATAGGCGTTCTTGCAAAAAAACGAGTGTTCCTACAGTTATTATAGCATTAGTAGTTTTTTTACAGTCGGCACTTTATTTCTATTGCTATAGATAAGCACAATTACACCAACAAAGTACTATTAGATTGTAAATACGGTTTCCTGAAACAGTCATTAATATTTCTACACACAAAATACTTATCTCTAATCCACCATGAAAGTAAAGCATTCTCAAAAATGTCTTTATCTCATACAAAATACTTGAAATTGTTTAAATAAACATGTAGACAATTATAGTCATTGTTTCACGAAACTCACGAATACATATTTACACATGGAATACTATATGAATTATTAAACTATCCGATGAAATAATTACCGTGTTATATATGCTATACATATTGTAAAATGTTTTGAATTTTCCTTTGTTTTGTAAATATCATCTTTAAGGAATAACATTTATTAAATAGTTCGTGGATCTGTCAAGAATATTTCTACACGTAAAAAACTAACCTCTACACGTGAAATACTAACCTCTACACGGGAAAACTAACCTCTACACGTGAAATACTTACCTCTACATGGGAAGTACTAACCTCTACACGTGAAATACTAACCTCTACACGTGAAATACTAACCTCTACACGTGAAATACTAACCTCTACTACTAACCTCTACATGGGAAGTACTAACTTACACTGGTACACGTGAAATACTAACCTGTACACGTGAAATACTAACCTGTACACGTGAAATACTAACCTTACACGGAAATACTAACCTCTACACGGGAAATACTAACCTCTACAGGGAATACTAACCTACACGTGAAATACTAACCTGTACACGTGAAATACTAACCTCTACACGTGAAATACTAACCTCTACAGGAAATACTAACCTCTACATGGGAAATACTAACCTCTACACGTGAAATACTAACCTGTACACGTGAAATACTAACCTGTACACGTGAAATACTAACCTGTACACGTGAAATACTAACCTGTACACGTGAAATACTAACCTCTACTGAAATACTAACCTTACACGTGAAATACTAACCTGTACACGTAAATACTAACCTGTACACGTGAAATACTAACCTGTACACGTGAAATACTAACCTGTACACGTGAAATACTAACCTGTACACGTGAAATACTAAACCTGTACACGTGAAATACTAACCTGTACACGTGAAATACTAACCTGTACACGTGAATACAACCTGTGAAATACTAACCTGTACACGTGAAATACTAACCTGTACACGTGAAATACTAACCTGTACACGTGAAATACTAACCTGTACACTGTGAAATACTAACCTGTACACGTGAAATACTAACCTGTACACGTGAAATACTAACCTGTACACGTGAAATACTAACCTGTACACGTGAAATACTAACCTCTACATGTGAAATACTAACCTGTACACGTGAAATACTAACCTGTACACGTGAAATACTAACCTGTACACGTGAAATACTAACCTGTATACGTGAAATACTAACCTGTACACGTGAAATACTAACCTCTACACGTGAAATACTAACCTCTACACGTGAAATACTTACCTCTACACGTGAAATAATAACCTCTACACGTGAAATACTTACCTCTACACGTGAAATAATAACCTCTACACGTGAAATACTAACCTCTACACGTAAAATACTTACCTCTACACGTGAAATACTTACCTCTACAGGTGAAATACTTACCTCTACACGTGAAATACTAACCTCTACACGGGAAATACTAATCTCTAAACCCCTACGGAAAAACCTTCATGTACAGTATGGTTCAATGAGTGAACTTGTGGCTGTTACCTGTAGCCCCTATGGCATACTGTTTCCTGTACATTGCGTGGGCAAGGTGCTATATGCAACGAGTTATTGTATACCATTATGTCATCAGCGCTGGACGACATATATATGTACATCTCAACCATAGTATCGATTGTGTATGTTCTTTGTACAGTGATATCTAATTGCTGTATTTTGTTGTATGATTATACACTTTTGAATGGTATTGTAATGTCAAATACAGGTTATATTTTAATCGCTGTATTTTGGAAGGTAACGGTATGCCGTGTGTCATTTTGTTAATTGTCAAGTTTTATTTTCATTTTAAATTTGAGGGGAAAAAACTTCAAACAATATCAATACCCGACAAATCATCATAGTGCATTATATATCACCGCGTTCAGTTATAGTATAATAAGATGAATATATCAATCTATTTTTCATTACATCACTGAGTTGTACGTTAATCCTAATCAAAGAACCGATTACATGACTGACTAATATTTCAAATAAGATGAAATATGAAAGAATATTCTTATTGTCTTTCTTAATTCCCGTAACTTAGTTTTATATATAATGTTGTTTGTAGTGTAAGAAAACACAAACTAAAATAACTATGCTAATTTGAACATGCACAAGGTTCACCAAATTGTTATTAAATATTTTTTACAGAAAAACTCGACTACAACGTGTGCTCGACGACTGACGATTGCGGAGACTCCGATGAAATTACTTGCCATGACGGGTCGTGTATTTGTATCAACACCCTTAAAAAGCCCGACCAATATGGCAGGTGTTCCTCAGGTAAGTGATGATACAAACATCTTCTGACTTCTATTCTGACGTAGGGAGAAGTTATATTGAAACAGGATAGGCCGCTGGGAGGAAAATAGAAACTTAATTTGCACCTGTATGTGTGAATCTCCGAGTTGGCCCTATAGTTATAACGTCCGTTTGTTGAAACAAGCTATGGTTATTACCCTAATTAAATTATAGGACAAAGATGTAATTCTAACAGTGTTGACAAAAGGTTGTCGAGTTTTTGAGGCGATCTGCCCACAATGACCTAATTAAATTACTTAGTTTTGTGTTACAAAACTTATGAATACAAAACCGCGAGAAAAAGAATTTGTCAAGCATAGGATCAAATTTCAACAGAAATTGTCTTCTCAAGCCAAATGTCAAATGCAAAGCATTTGTAAAGTTAAAATACATTTTACAAAGTAAATTACTTTATATTATACTAAAAAAATCATAATGCACAATGAAAATAGAATTAGCAAAATTTGCAGTAAGAATAGGACCAAAAATAGGATAATATGAATATATATATATATTGTGTTCCGTATAATAGAAAACATTGTACTCTATACGTGTAATGTTTATATGTCGAAGATGCTACCCCTCTGACAGAGTAAAATCAGACGTCACTATTTGGACACTGGACTGCATTCGCTAAGAGTACACTAGTCTACAGATTTAAGATATGTTGTTTTCGCCCTGTACACGATCAGATAAAGCGCTACTGAACATATTTCATATTTGTTAAATCCAATCTGTTTAAGGTAGGTAGACGTATAAAGTGTGTGATGTATGTACGTAGAGAAAAACACAATGTCACCGGTCCTTGATTGCTCCTGCTCTTGCAAGACTTTTCATTCGTCCAGTCATGAACAGCTATATAACTATCCATTTTTTGTTCATGTGTAGACATTTGTAGACCTTCTGTAAAGTATATTGTTATGAGGTATATATAAACAAAGATTGATATTTGTATGTCGAACATCGTTTTTGTTAAAGTAAAAATACAAGTACAACTATATAAACCTATTCCATCTGCAGTACTGAAGACCAATTCTGAATCACAAACGACCGCAGCTGTTAATGTGTAGATCTATAGATTTTACTCTTCAACATTCATTGGAATTTCGGTATCTTTTTCTCTCGATATTTATTTTTATCCATTATTTCATCAACAAAACAAAGCTCGAAGAAAGGGCACTTTGAATATTTATTGTATCGCGTTTGTTGAGAAATGAAAAAATATGAAGCATTGACCTATTATTATTATTTAGCTCCATTCGGTTACATTGAATACCCTGCGAAAATCACTAATTTCAATTGATCATCTATTTAACAAAGTGTTGTAAGACCAATGTTTTTCTTTGGTTGAGAAATGTAGAATTTTACAGACAGCGATCGTTACAGTACAATCTTCCGGACAGTACCGTTTATAGATACAGCCACCGTAACAGTACAGTTCATCGTGCAGTGTGTTCACCTCCGCGATATAAATATAAATACAGCTCTGTACTTATGTACCGAACTGTGTTTTGTTTCGAGGGTAAAGTACAAATGTGGCAGCTCTGGTAATTTGTAATTTTGTCTGTTTTCTATAGAAGAGTAAGGTGCGGCTCTCATTTGTTTCGTATTCTTACAGATCGTGATATCAGCTACTGTTCCAAAACATAGGTCATGCTCAACATGTTCCAGATATAATTTGTTTAAGGGGTCACGGTGGCCGAGTGTCTCGGCATATTACCATAAGTCCTCCACTCCAGGGATTCAAGTTAGAATCCGATGCGAAGCAGTTGCCTTTTACTGACTGCTAGTTGGTGTTTTTTTCTCCAGATTCTCCGGCTTTCCTCCACCAACAAATATGACACGTCATTTCATGACCCTGGCTGTTAATAGGACGTTAAACTACATGTAACAAAACCAATAAAACAACAAACACAATTTGTTATAGCATTTCAATCAAAAAAACTTTCTTCACTGGACCAATGACAAGACAATTATATAATTGTTTTCCATAAGAGAATGTTCGAGACAGAACATAAATGTGTTTACCTAAAGTGTATGCTTATTGTGGCCGGATGTCTCTTTGACAATACACTTCAGTGAGATAACTATTAAACGGAGACGGAGTTTTACTAATACTCAGATATACTACCAACAATTGCACATTGTGGTGCATTATGTTTGACGCAAATATCCTACTGTAGGAAACTTATTATCTGTACCATGTATTTATCATATATTGATATATCAAGATGAGATATGTAGAGCAAACAATAAGTATAATCTAGGTAGACCATGATTTCTGATACCTCGACATTATAAAATAGGTGTTACCAAGCTTTGAAATGTTTTTTTCTTAATGATTGATATACGAGTCCGTAACGATATTGATTTTCTTTCCATGAATTCATTTCTCTGTCCTCTAAGACAATTATACGGAATATTACAAAAGGAGACGCCATTGTACTTTAAAATATGATAACTGGAAAGTAAACATTAAAATCATGATTTGACAGTAGCTATACAATCAATATGTAGGTGTAAAAAATAACCATTATTTTATAAAGTATCAAAGGATGTGTCAGTGAGATAGCACTATAAAATGGGCAAGCGTTTCCACTCTCGCAAAGAGACACAACACGAGCATACCACAGCCTCCCAAAAATATAGATATTTATACCGACACATCGCATACAGAGGGTTCAGTCCTTAAATCCAGTCTGGTGTTTATAGGACGTAATTAAACCAACCAAGCCTTCTGCTTGTAGTTTCAACGATCGATGGATTCTATCCGTCTTTCCTCTACCTCCTTAACGCCCTGAAATGATCCAACCAAACTTTTATTAAAGACAGTGCCGACCGAGTTGGTAACGGAACTGTATATTAAGCTTAAACGTATGTGACATGATTCAAAATAAATATACGGGCAGAATTACGAAAAACGATATTAGGAATATCAAATATGAAGGGTTATGTCCCAAATAATATTAACAACATGAAAGTTAAAAGAACAATGAAATTGAAATAACTTACAAATAAAATGTCTGTCATACTATAGAAATCAATATGTGTTATATTTTCAGCATAAATGTGTACCTTAAGACGACATATCTATGTAGGTTCTCAGACTTTATCTTGTTTGCACATTATCCTGACGTCCGTTCTCACACCTTTACCTCCCTGAAGTAGGATTTTTTTTAAATTGAAAGGACATAAAAACCTATAAGAGTTGTATTCCCTATCTAACTTGTATTTGTATGTGTTGAAAGTCCTTTTAAAAGCCTGTTAAATTCACTTATCGCACGGATAAAACGACAAAGTGAATCAGTCAGACTGTAAGTAAAGAACAGAGGCATTTTGAGATCACGAACAGAAAAAAATCTAAGGTCATTGTTAAGAGTTGAATGTACTCTGGCTCACCTTTGTTTTCACCGTATTTACAAAATAAACAGGAGTATTTCTTTTTGAATATTTGACTAAACGTGGGATTTAATACCTGATGACAAAATACGTTTACATCAAGTAATACATTTAAAAAAAGAAAGAAGAATAAATGTGCATTCGTAAACAAAATCAGTAGTTAAAATGAACTACGCATGCGCAGAGACATTGCCGTTGAAATACACATGAAAACTGAACAGAACATCGGCAAGAAAATACAAATCCTCAGCAATAAATGACTATCATGCATGCATTCCACGATATTACTATTTGGTTGTATTCGGGTTATTTAAGGCATCTATGGTCTGTGTAGACTATAGATGTCATAGGGATATTAATGCTTATATTTACATTATCAACTCATTTTGGGGTCTCTGCATTAACATTTTTTAAGCTAGAACTGGAAAACCATTTATCAACGACGATTTAAACCACGAGATGGAACAACAATTTTAACGGTCATCAGTTGACGTCACCACTTCAACATTAGTGACGTCATAATAGTCATGTTTTTGGTGTCGGTTTTGCCAATATATACTTCACTTTGCCTTGGTTTGCATATATAATTGACTTGACAAGTAAATGTAATTATTTCGGTATATTTACGATCAAAAGGATTTCTACAAACTTAAATACCTGCGAATAGATGGAAAGAACGACAATCTACATACCCTGTATACAATTGCTGTTTAAATGCGTGCGCAACTCTGTCCGTATTTTTTTCTCCAAACGCTTTCGGAATTCTGTGATATTGAACAACAATTATAGGAGAAAATAAACATTGTCAAAGTTATAGCTAAAACATTGGTAATTTTGACATAAACGTATATGCTAGAGTACTATCAAGAGTCTGAGACCCAATGGGTCTGTATCGCTCAGAACACAATCTACCAACTTGAAGGCTTTAGATTTGAATTTAATCTATACATTTTAGGAATTTTAAAGAATTTGCTATATATCCCCTAAAGGAACCCGCCCATCATGCCCCTGGGGGACCAGACCCACCTTTTATACAAAATGTGTTCCCTTTCACCCAAGTAGGCTTCTGACCAAATAAGAACAAAATACCTTCATTCATATGGAAGAAGGATTTGAAAGAATTTGCGGTATTTCCCCTATCGGTCCCCGCCCCTCAGGCCACTGGTAGGTCAGACCCACCGTTTATACTAAATTATTTCCCCTTCACCCAAGGACTAAATTTGGTCAAAATCCTTTCAAGCATTTATGAATAGTCTTGTTGATATTTGTGTGAGAAGTTGACTGATAATGGACGCCGCGCCATTACATAAGCTCACCGGACACTTGGGCCAGGCGAGCTAAAAACTGGCAAAATCGCCACAAATGAGTATACTAGAACAATACATTAGTCGCAATGGGAAAAATGCAAAAGCAAATGGGTATCCTTAATAATCAATAAAATGTAATTAACAATTGTAAAACATTAAAAATACTTTCAAATTGTAATTAGCCACACTTTTTAATTAAATGCTAACAAATCGAAATACTATCAAATGAATATGTTAGTTACAGTAAAAGGATATGGTTTCAAGGATATTGCAAAACGTTTTTGCATCACGGTAAAACATCTTCAGTTAAGAACACATGGGCATGTTTATTAAAGAAATCACAACGATAATTATAGGCAACGATGTACTAGTTGGTTACTTATACACAACACAGCTATGTTAGGTTACAGAGAGGTTATGAAATTGATAAATTTTCTGTGCAATAATATCAGTCATATGCTTTGTATTTCGTAGTTATTTGTGCTACGAATTTACAGCAGATATGCCTGCTAAATAAACAACAACGTATGTACATATTCAGATAAAAACGGTATATGTTCCAAATGAATGTAAGAGGATAGTTAAAGAGTGTTATAATTATGCAATAAATACCAATAAAACGTCTGTTGAAGGAGGGGCCATGCGCGAACACCTGCGGTGACCGCGTTACTTTAAATTTGTTTTCATAACGAAGTTTTTCGAGTCAATGAACGGTACTGTAACATATGTTGTGGTTTTGTTTATTCGGTACTGCGTACTCAGAATAAGGCATCTGTTACGACCCTGATGTAGAAAGTACATGTGGCGGCCATTATTATCGACCACCTATGAGTAAACACTATTAAGGCTTTCAAAACCTACTGAAGGATTTCTGTTTACATTTACAAATGCTAACATAATAGTTTTTGTACCACTGTTCACAAAAATATATCCTTCTGTAAACATTTTCTATATACTGTAAAGCCAGTTATTTTCGTCGTTATTTCACGACAAATTCCTATGATAATGATCTGGAAAATATTGGGCAATATAATCATTATTTCATAGCCCTAAATCGAATGAATTGGCGGCGAAATAGAAGCACTCGTGCTAGAAGGTTCCTTGTTCGAAATCGGGCTTATTGATTTTTCAGTAGACTGGCCACCAGTCTCTAGAATATTAAACAAATCACTAAAATTTGGCTTGATTATTTTTGTCTCTACTACATGCGTGATTCTAGAGTTTTAAACTAGGGGAAGATAATCTAGTAAAAAACTGTGCTGAGAAAGTCTTATAAGCAACTTACGGTCTGGTGGCCAGTCTAATTTTTCAGCATCACTTACATTTGGTGTCTATGCAAAAGCTTGTCTCAAGTGAGGTTACTAGACAAAATACCTCGATGACGTATGTGTAGACGACAGGTATACATCATTTGATAGAATATCTGGCTACTGTCATTTGGTAGAATATCTAACTACTGTCATTTGGTAGAATATCTGGCTACTGTCATTTGGTAGAATATCTGGCTACTGTCATTTGGTAGAATATCTGGCTACTGTCATTTGGTAGAATATCTGGCTACTGTCATTTGGTAGAATATCTGGCTACTGTCATTTGGTAGAATATCTGGCTACTGTCATTTGGTAGAATATCTGGCTACTGTCATTTGGTAGAATATCTGGCTACTGTCATTTGGTAGAATATCTGGCTACTGTCATTTGGTAGAATATCTGGCTACTGTCATTTGGTAGAATATCTGGCTACTGTCATTTGGTAGAATATCTGGCTACTGTATTCAAGTCCCGGACTCGAGCTTCAATTTCTCCCTTCCGTTTTTTTCATATTACCAACAAATGCATATAAAGTATATAAGGGTATTTTCAATGACCTCAAAGTTGACTTCTCAATATATGTATGCAAACTATATATATGATCTTGAAGTACAATATGTTAGGATTTTTTTACTGTTCATGTAATAATACTTGTGGTTGAGAATATCTTTTATTGCAATTTGCTTTAAATAGGTCTTTTAAACAATCGTTGCTATTCAGCTGTGATGTATAAATATGTCAAGGCAGTAACAGCCAGGGCTTTTTTCTAGTACACTATTGTGATCTAATGAATAGGGTTATTCAAACTTTCATTTTCGTATTTTATTGTCTTTTTTATTGCATGGTTCCATCACTCATCGTTTGTCTCCCATTTTGACATCGTTCTGACAATTTTACCAGAAAATACGCACATTTAAAGACATTTGCTCTGTAACAGATAAAACATTCGCTGAAATACCTACATGACACCAGTATTGTTTAAGATATATATATATATATATTTGTTAGATCAAATAGTAAAAGTGTTTAGTTTTTGGTCTACGTAACGATTAACACTAATGCAGAATATTTCAAACTGCATATTTTAAATACGATATTTATGATTGTACATTTCCCTCAACGGGATGCCCGATATTTCATGAAACAAAAGTGCACGACTATTAAACCACTGGTTTTGCTCAAGAAACACCTTTGTTTTGGTCTTATGCGGCCTGCATGTGACGCCAATTTCCTTACCCTGCCTAGACAAAGGTAATGGGTACGCGTTAATGACGTCGTCATGGAGACAAATCAGTTATAACGAAACCAATCTAGTGCAATATGTAATGCATGTTGTCCGATGTGTTCGATGGTATACTTTGGTAATGTATCACTGAAAGAAGACGAAGAGTTTCGTCTTTACTGGTTGTGAAGACACAACACCAATATACCAGTCTCTTAAAACATACCGACATTTACACACATAAAACATTGCATGCATAAGTGGTCTTCATTAGCTGACAATAGCTATTAATAGGACAGTAATCCGAATCAGCCAACCGATACATCTACCGAAATATTGTTACAGAAAAGTTCCAAGTTTTATCGAGTTTAATATGGTAGAAGACTGTCAATAGTATACCTATGATATATAGATATGGATAAAATATACTTAAAGTCTTGACCGTCGACTACAAAAAACATAAGAGAAGAGTTCATCAAGCTGGAGCCCTCTAAAGCCTAGTTGATAATGTCTGGCATTGTATAGATGCAGTGTCTAGTGTCCATATATTAAGTCATCTACATGTGATTAGATAAAATAAATCGAGTTTACTTCTTGTATTGGCGTGTGTTATCGCTATCGCTACCAATATCTATATTGATAAACATGTACTATTGTAGGCAAAAAGTGGGTTATATCAACGAAAGATTTAAAAGAAATACCAATTTTACGTTTGGAGTTTTTTTCTGAAGAATAATTGACAAGGGTATTTCAATATGTTTTGTAAAAGATACATTAGCATGGTAAACGTGTATTTTGTTGGTTCCATTCGCCAGAACTATACCTAAATTGCATTGTGGCTGTTTTTACTGATCTTTAAACCATCATTGGTATTGATCTGAAACATCACTTATTTGTTCTAAATGCATTTCTTTAAAGTCAAGCCTAAGTGGCACATATATTTAAGAAAACTAACTTCAGCACTTTTTGGACATCGCATAGCAACTCATAACAACTATGTTGATTCAATGACGCACCTTTCCAATCACTACGACAAGTTTATAGACCTTTCATCCAACAAATGAATGTTGTCCAGCAGACGACTTAATTTGTCAATAATCCGACCAGATTGGAAGCGTAAATGTTACGATTGGAGTAATGAAGTGAGGGGAGAGTTTAGACCAGCGTTAAATGGCATTCCGGTACACAATGATGATGAATCGTCTTCCTCGGCTCTAATCAGTTAAATGAATATCTCGAGAGGGCAAGAATCTAAATTAGGCGCCAAGCGAGATTAGCTCATCTTGAGTATACACGCAATTGAATGGCATCTCAAGAAATATTCCAGTCATCTCATGGTTCTGTTGACAAACTAATTTGTTGACCTGAACGATAATGTGGACTCTTCGCCAGAGAGAGGTTCTTCCCAAATTACTTTATCATACTAAACAATTTGATATGTTTAACAGATATCACTCTATGAATATTTCTATTTCAAGACAATCTTCTCTTTTTAAGGTCATGCGTCATGGGTTTATCGAACGTTTCTCTAATTAATTAAACAGACATTGTTCAAATCCATAGAACAATAACTTTCCCGGACACTGCTGTTTGGATTTTCTTATAACATCTTATGGGTATAAACTAATTGACTGCATTTAGATATCATCCTACCCAATCATACAGACGTTCACACTCACAACACAAGGCATACAGGGTAAGCTGATCTCAAATAATCTTAGCACTTATTAGGACGCTAGGCCTAATAAACTTAAACCGATCCTTGGTGAATGCGGGATATTGTTGCAATGAAATTACTGTTTTGCAAATATTAGCCTCCAAAAAACACATGGACTCATTTTTGTCAGTTTTCTGTGATTAAATTAATGTCCTATAAACAGTCAGGGTATTGTAAGGACGACTTACCATGGATGCGATGTGTAGCGTGTATGTAGCGTGGGATGAGTGTTTTGAACACGAATATACCATTAATGCACGCGGCACGTGTACACATATATGCTGTTAATAAAACGTTGACAATTTTGATTTAGTTTGGTTTAATAATTTTAACGTCCTTCATGTATTACGGACACCTTCATGTACTACGGACAATGTGTTATGGTGTGAATGGTTATGTTTTGGGAGGCTAGTATATTCCTGTTTCCTTGTAAATATTATAACTATATATTAAAAAAGGAAAGCAATACGTGGACCCATGGTAGGTTTAATAAAGATTGATTTAAATGGCTCTATGTCATTAATTTGTTTGTTTGATTAACTAACGTCCTATTAACAGCAATTGTCATGTAAGGACGGCCTCCCATGTATGCGGTGTGTTGCGTGTATGTTGTGCGAGGTGTGTGTTTTGGGAGACTGCGGTATATGCATGCTGTGTCTTCTTGTATAGTGGAACTGTTGCCATTTTTATAGTGCTATTACACTGAAGCATGCCGCCGAAGACACCAAGCATCACAACCCACCCGATCACATTATACTGACAACAGGCGAACCAGTCGCCCCACTCCCTGTATGCTGAGCGCTAAGCAGGAGCAGAAACTACCACTTTTATAGACTTTGATGTGTCTCGGCCAGGAGACAGAACCCAGAGCCTTCCTCACAGGGGTGAACGCTCAACTCAAGGCCAAGAGTGAGGCGATGTCAATGGAGTCGCTAGGAAGAACAAAGTCAGTTAGGAAGAAGAGAAACGATAAGATCCTAAATTTAGTTGCCTTTTACGATCATACAATAGGGGCAGTAGGTACAATTCTAACGCCCTACCTGCAGGGCTCTTTATGTCATTAAAGTTCGCCTTTACAAATGAAATATAAAATTGTTTATCGGTGTGCTCATAATTTGAACCATTCCATCGGTTTATGCAGAACTTCACAAAACGTAACATTGTAACAATTCAATTACCATCAATGTCGAAACGGCAATTTGATGTAAAATTCTTGGTCTAAATTGACTTATTATAATGTATATCTTTGGACTTATCAACATCTCCAACACTATGAATATTGTTACTTATGCCATTGTTAGAGTGAGGTTTATACACCAAATACACTTTTAAATCTCGTGATTGATACCTTGATTATATATTGCCTTAAACGTCTCCTTCATATAATGCAAATGTTTTCCATCAATACCATTTATGAATGGTATACACTCTAAATATATTACAACATTTATGCAGATCAAGCTTATCAATACATTGAGCAAGTATATTCTATGCATATTCCAGTTAAGTGATTATGCGGTACAAAAAAAAGACAAAATTCAGTAAATTAAATAAAGATTTTTAATACTTTTATATATGGCAAATCGTAAAACACATTGTGAGTGATACTGTTTTCATAGAAAAAAGCTAGCTACATGATGAAATAACGATATTCTAATGTAAGATGGCTACATGATGAAATATCTAATGTAAGATGGCTACATGATATGAAATAACGATATTCTAATGTAAGATGGCCACATGATATGAAATAACGATATTCTAATGTAAGATGGCTACATGATATGAAATAACGATATTCTAATGTAAGATGGCTACATGATATGAAATAACGATATTCTAATGTAAGATGGCTACATGATATGAAATAACGATATTCTAATGTAAGATGGCTACATGATATGAAATAACGATATTCTAATGTAAGATGGCTACATGATATGAAATAACGATATTCTAATGTAAGATGGCTACATGATATGAAATAACGATATCTAATGTAAAGAGCTACATGATATGAAATAACGATAGTCTAATGTAAGATGGCCACATGGTATGAAATAACGATATTCTAATGTAAGATGGCTACATGATATGAAATAACGATATTCTAATGTAAGATGGCTACATGATATGAAATAACGATATTATAATGTAAGATGGCTACATGATATGAAATAACGATATTCTAATGTAAGATGGCTACATGATATGAAATAACGATATTCTAATGTAAGATGGCTAGATGATATGAAATAACGATATTCTAATGTAAGATGGCCACATGATATGAAATAACGATATTCTAATGTAAGATGGCTACATGATATGAAATAACGATATTCTAATGTAAGATGGCTACATGATATGAAATAACGATAGTCTAATGTAAGATGGCTACATGATATGAAATAACGATATTCTAATGTAAGATGGCTACATGATATGAAATAACGATAGTCTAATGTAAGATGGCTACATGATATGAAATAACGATATTCTAATGTAAGATGGCTACATGATATGAAATAACGATATTCTAATGTAAGATGGCTACATGATATGAAAAAACGATATTCTAATGTAAGATGGCTACATGATATGAATTAACGATAGTCTAATGTAAGATGGCCACATGGTATGAAATAACGATAGTCTAATGTAAGATGGCTACATGATATGAAATAACGATAGTCTAATGTAAGATGGCTACATGATATGAAATAACGATATTCTAATGTAAGATGGCTACATGATATGAAATAACGATAGTCTAATGTAAGATGGCTACATGATATGAAATAACGATATTCTAATGTAAGATGGCTACATGATATGAAATAACGATATTCTAATGTAAGATGGCTACATGATATGAAATAACGATAGTCTAATGTAAGATGGCTACATGATATGAAATAACGATAGTCTAATGTAAGATGGCTACATGATATGAAATAACGATAGTCTAATGTAAGATGGCTACATGATATGAAATAACGATAGTCTAATGTAATATGGCTACATGATATGAAATAACGATAGTCTAATGTAAGATGGCTACATGATATGAAATAACGATATTCTAATGTAAGATGGCTACATGATATGAAATAACGATATTCTAATGTAAGATGGCCACATGTATGAAATCAAATGAAACAAATGCTGATATGCGATGGAATAAAAAAAATGACATTTGGAAGACACTTCATCCCAGAAAGTAAACATCCCGGTGTAACTGTAAACAATACACAGAGTAAACTTGAAATATTATACATATTAGTAACATTCTCCATTGTAAGCCAAGAAATCAATGCCTGAAGACATGAAAACTGTAGTAAATTAGAACTGCAAAATGCAACGTTCCGACTGATATCTAGGTCCTTTGTTAATTCACTTGATTAAGAATACATTTTATACATATATCTCACCAATTTTTAAAGTAGAACTAATATGAAGATACATTATTTTGAAGTATTTGTCTAGAAAAGGAGTCATGAGCATCACTCCTGTTCCAGGACTTAACTTTTTGGTGACATCGTAACATGTTGATGAGGCTGCTCCTGTTGCGTCCGCAACTGTTTGGGGAAACTTTGATTTATTTCCTGTACTGGGTGTCTCATTTTCTCCAACTTCTAGTACATATCTTCATCATCTGTAAAAATCATGTATACCAGTCTTAATTCATGGTGTTACAACAGATAGAATTCACATGCATTATTTCTTTATTTCTTTCACCGTTGTACTCTATTGTAACACATTATTTCATTATTTACTATTCTCATCACTTATAATTGCATTATTTCTCAGACTTCTTAAACCATTGTACTATATTGTAAAACATTATATCATTATCTACATAATTTTCAGAAACATCTACCTTACATGTCAAGGGTACATACATGGAAATACTTATCTTTATCGTTTTGATAATTAGATCTTAAACCACTACATTTCTTTGTAGCTTTGAGAGAAGGATTAATCTTTTGATCATTGAGAGCAAGAAGGTATAAATCATCAATACTCTTCAGACGGCTTAAGGCCACATATTCCATGGCTGGTTCAAACACTCATTTCCAATTGATATAGCAGTTTTCCTTAAGAGGGACCTTGCACTTTCTATACATGCCCATGCTAAGATTAAGCGAAACTGTTATCTTATTATAATTCTCCAGTTACAAATCATTTCTTGATATAGTGATTCGATTGCAATAGCATTATTGTAATGTTCATTTTGTAGTATACTGCTAATTTCAGGGTCATCAAATTTAACATAATACCATATTGATATTATTATTAGGTCCATTTATTCGACTTGATTCAACATATTCCATAGCCCCAATTTACGAGCCCATATCTGGTATTATTAGTTGTTTCTATAATAAACATAACTTTAGAACCTAAGGGGGAAAAGTAGTGTTTTTTACACAATCCTCTAGACTCACGATTTTCTGAGTGAAGTATATTTTCATCAATAAAATCGTGTTTTATACCTTGTAATTTGTATTGCCTTCCTACCTGTATGACCAAACTTTGAGCTTCACTGTTCATTGTTTGCCTATCTGTTAAAAGAGTCCACACAATGCAACGTATTTAAGTCAACACAGAGTCCACCACAGGTCCCTCCCATCGTGAAGATGCTGCTTGTCATTTCATAAAGGTCAGGCTGCTGTCTGGGCTGCAGTCTGGGCCTCACCTGTAGATATGTGGCAATTTGATACCTGTGACATCTAACAGAGCGCGGTTACTTTATTACATACATACCTTTCTTTTATATAAATGTACACTGTTTATCTTCTACCACTCGGAACATGTTACTTATTTCAGACCAGCCGCGAGAAATTCCGAATACAATACACATGCGTACTAGCAAAAATCTTCCAGGGCTTCCGCTATCCTGCCACTGATACATTTACTGCGTGGACCCTCAAGGGTCTACGCAATCAGTCAATTAGTCGCACCTTCCGGTGTTTACGACGTCACAGTTACCAGAAGATGTGACTAATCGTCGGTAAATAGTACTTTACTCACGTCGTTATGGTATCTCAATACATCTATATAGCCATACCTTAGTGTACCCCTACACTTCACTTTTTGCCCTTATAAGAAATTTGTAAGCTTTAACAATTCTACTAACTAAACCTAATAAATCTTCATTTAATTCACAGAACTGTATACCAACAATCACTTTCTAAAGTCTATATCATTGTCAACAGATATATGAAATTTAAACGGATTATATTGCGTGTCTAAAATGAGATACCAACGACGTTCCATTGATGACAAACTTACGATTAAATATCGATATTTTTTAAACCCTACATTTGTTACAATATGTTGACCATCCTTTTTTCAGTACAAATTAACAGAGTGTACACGACTTGTGGAAGTTATGATGAGAAATCATGATAGTTTTTATGGGATAATATTAAAAAAAAAGTATAAACAATATCATTGTTATGCTCCAAAGCGTTATGCACTATGAAATTCGATAAATCAAAATGGTCTAGAGAGCTTATATGAATGAGGAAAAATACAACTTTAAGGAGATTGTAAGATAAAATAATACCCTATATTTACACTTGCTAGGCTTGTTCACTATACGCAAGTACTAGCCGATTTTGTTTACCATAACTGCATGGTAACATTGAACTTTGAACTTGCGTATGAAAATGTTCTATGCAACGTAAAGGGGCTACTTTTTTTAAAAGAAACACATGGCTTTGTTTACATTTTGACACAACATTACGTGTATAGGCCTATTGTTGTTTTTCATAGAATTTTGGGAAAATGTAAACAATACATATATGTTTTATATTTATATATGATACTAACAATTTTTGAATTAACAATTGTATAAAGAAACGGGAAAATATCCGGACCGGTGCGACGTGCAGTGCTGTCAAATATAAACATTACTACCTCTGTGTCTGTGTTCATCCTACGATCGCGTCTTTGGGGTGGACGGGCGTGAGCCCCTCTGTCAGAGGTCAGTTATAAACATATCCTCTTGTCTTTGTTCTTTGAGAATTTAATCATGTGTATTATAAAACATGCACCGCTAGTAATCCACGTATTGACAGTTGCGCGTCACCACAAATACATTGTACCCATCGAACACAAGTGAAAATGTTCCGTCTGTAGATGGCGATGGATCTAAGCCGTAGATTATATAATCACATGGCTTCCAAGGATGTAATATCGTCAAGTCAGACGACAATCTCAAACACGTTGAGCTACTTGAATATCGGTGTTTTGACAACTTCGGCAAACTCGTGTGTCAGCGTGCGTCAGGTTCGCCTCGCTGCACAAAAACGGTCACCGAGTTCACACATGTGGAAGAGTACAAATTCTTTATGTTATTACGCTATATATTAACTTTTAGCAAAATTTAATATACATTTAAAGTTCTGATCTGATGAAATGGAATTTTCTCTGAAATTTACTTTGTTTGTTATGTTTATTTTACAATGAAATATTGAAATTTATTCTCGTCGCGGATGAATAATTCTACCTTACGTGAAGAGTCATCTTTCGCTGTTCAATTGAGTAAGCTCCTTCCATTTTTGACCGACTTTTATTGAATAATAACGTCAAATTCAAATGACGATTTTATAGCATAAAATATAAATAAAAAAAGTCGTATGAGTGTAAATATAGGGATTGGATTTCGCTTTTATGTTAACCATGCTTGTATGGAGCAATTCCTCTAAGAATATATTCAATATAACGCGCCCCATAGAATATACTCATAGAGGAATTGCTCAATACAAGCATGGTTAACATAAAAGCGCAATCCAATCCCTATATGCCCCAACTTGAGTAGTCCATAGGCGATATATGAATTCTCTATATAGGTGTACTGTGCCCTAATTTAGCATCTCGATCGCTCTGATAAATTTGGCCTTTAGTTGGTATTTTCACGGCTTCGACTGGCTATGTATCTCTATGGCTTCATTTAGTTGTATCAAGTCTACTATATTCGGATTTAATTAACAAAATGTCCTTGTAGGAGATGTCGTATATGTCCATGATCAATATGTGTGGATTTGGAAAACAACAGGATATATGGCTATTGCATATAATTAGAAAGCACTGGTCAGTGCAATGAAAGTACTAGTGTGTGTAGTCATTTTCTGTGTTGTTTAGGAGACAGTGTATACGCAGTGTTTAGTAAGCATTGCTCTATGTTCTGGATGTATATATATATAAGTGTGATAGTGCTGTAACAAGATCAAGAGTTCTAGGTCATGTAGACAACCGGAACAATGATGTTAATCAATCAAATAATCAGCCAGGGTGCTGCCTAAGACATTAGGAGGAGAAAGTGCGTTACAAAGAAAAGATAAGCTCATATCTCGAATTTAGTCACCTTTTATAATCATGTAATGTAGGCAGCAAATATACTCGTACCCCCTGTCTACAGGACAAGACAGATATATCCAATTCTTCTAAGCGCCACTTATTTTGCACTATAAATGTACTTATAAATAGTACTAAAATAGTACATGTACTCAACTCGTTGTCACATCACTAAGTCTTATATTATTCTTTATACAATTTTTGCCATGTTTGCTACTCATTACATGTATGTTGTTTTGTGTATATCTTCACAATGGAGTAAATAAGGAAAATAATAGTAGATATTTAAAAATAACTCTTTCTATCAAAAGTAATCAGTGACATCCATTTCACTGTAATAATGTGAATGACTATTCATTTTGATAAAACTTAGTCAATAAAATATAATCACTTTCATAATTACGTATAGAGAGACTAACTAAACAGAACTAATCGCCTATCACACATCGCCAACGCAGCTGTTTCATGTGTTATGGACGGCGATCAGTTATAGTACAATGACGAATTAATGTCACAGTATTCGTATCCGGTAAACAGATATTTTATACCTGTATCTAAAAGCAGAAAATGATCAGCCTTTATGATGATAGAGACTGGCTCTCGTTTAGCCGTTAAATCACTACGTAGGGGTTCTGATATCACGGGTTAGCTGTGCATGATGGCTTACTTAGCGTGACACAGTCCACATACCATCTATCTGAGTGAAGAATTTGATTTTTCACTATACTATTAACATGGAATTTTCGCGATTTGAAATCGTAAAGTGTAAACATTTGATTTCAAGATGGCTCGGCTGTCAATGGCCGATCGAAATCGAGCAATTGAGATGTTGGAGGCAGGTAATGCCCAAAGACATGTTTCAATGATTATGTGATGTACATACGGCATCTGTGGGATCGGTATAATCGAAATGGACATGTTCGAAACCGTCAGAGAACTGGTCGCCCGCGCCTAATGATGGCAGCACAAGATCGGTACTTATAGATCAGTCACGCGCAACGTCGTATTGAGCCAGCAACCGCTACAGCTAACGTAAGAATTGGTACGCATTATCAACCACTCCCTGCCCACACAGTACGATGCTGTCTTTCCGAAGCCGGATTGAGAGCCAGACGTACGTACGTAAGTCCCATCTTAACCCAAAGTAAAAATAAAGCTGTGAAAAGCCCAAAGCTGTGAAAAGGCCTTCTTGTAATTACCGATTTTTTCCCCTCGCGTAAAGTTCCGCGTTAACATAGATAACTTTTTTTTTTCTTTCAAAATTAAAACAAAGTTAAAAAGATTTTCATATTACAATAATCTATGTTATCTATTAAGAATTAAAAAATGGCTATGAATGGATAAAAAAAAACAACATAAAAACAAAACATTTTTTTCACTTTATGCCGTTTTGTCTGTTTTGTGAAGGGCATCTGGTACAAAAAGTAAACAACAAGTGAACTAGAGTGTATCTATTTTGTACTGATGCGGCATATCACGGATATCACGTCATTAATTTTCTTGTTCCTGCTTTATTGCCGTATTTAATGTCAGATGCCATCTATGGCAATTTAAATAGGCAGCGATTTTGTGTAACTTTAAAGAAAACGTTGAAGCTAACAGAAAATAGAAGTATTATCAATACATGAATCGTTTTGAGTGACAAAATATATACATAGCAAACCTTCATTTCAAACACGTCATATCCGGAACGATTCCTAAATCCTTATTACATTATGATCATATAGTGGTCGCAGAATGTAACCACGCACAACGCTTGTTGATATCGGTAATTAGTTTCATACAACATACTACGATGTTCCTTATAACGAAGAAAATTAGCTCCAAAAGCAGCCTAACAAACAACCGAAATTGATTTGAGTTTTTAAAAATGTACCTTACGCAATCACGTCTGACGAAGTTGTCTGATATTGAATAGTAAAGTATAAATACAGCGTCTCAATGTATCAGTAATTTGGAAAATTTACAATAAATAAGATTTTGTCGCTATCGAGTCAACATAAAGGCGGTAAAATCTGCAGGTTTTATGTACGAGTTTTGTTTGTTGTTTCACAGTCAGGCACTTTATCGCGACGTTATTGTTCATCTAAAGCTTCTGTTACCTCTAAACCAACATCATTGTAGTCAAAAGTATTAATCAGATCGGAAGACAACAGTGGATTTTATTCTAAGGGAAAGATAATGTGATAATTCATATCCAGGCAAAATAAACTTTGTGATAACAGATAATGCGTAATTTTTAAGCTTATTAGAAAGCATAATTTTGCTTGCAGCGACTTAAATAAATGTAATGTCCAGGATATTGTTTTTTTCAATACGTTGGACTTGATCATTAATAATGAAAATTAATAATATTGAAACGGATGCATTTTATAGAGCATTTGCATTAATAATAATATAACAGCTTCAGTACTGCATTTTATATTTTGATCTTACTTAACGGCCTTCCTAACGCCCGTGTTAAAGACGGCCTTCCTAACGCCCGTGTTAAAGACGGCCTTCCTAACGCCCGTGTTAAAGACGGCCTTCCTAACGCCCGTGTTAAAGACGGCCTTCCTAACGCCCGTGTTAAAGACGGCCTTCCTAACGCCCGTGTTAAAGACGGCCTTCCTAACGCCCTTCCTAACGCCCGTGTTAAAGACGGCCTTCCTAACGCCCGTGTTAAAGACGGCCTTCCTAACGCCCGTGTTAAAGACGGCCTTCCCTGAATGTGTGTTGTGTACAGGTAAGACGTCGTCGTGTATATTTTGGGAGACTGTGGCATCTCTGTAAATAATTTTCTGATTTAAAGATGCTCCACCGTTGACAAATGGTATTTTTCTCCATCAAAAACAGAAGCAGGAGAATTAATATCTTTCTTCAGTTGAAAATGTACTTACATCATCACCATCATTGGAAAGTTTGAGCTACCTTTTTACTTCGTTTTAAAAAAATAAAATAATGTATTACGTCCCGAAAAAATCCACGGCACCATTCCTTATATGAAATGCATTAATGATTGCGCATGTATTAAAAGTAAAATAAATTATGTTCTTTGTATTTTTGTGTTAATCAGATACACATTCACGATTAGACATCAGCTATTTTTCAAATAATAGGTTTTGTTTATGTTCGGTCAGCGGTGAAGCATCTTTAAGTTCATTTGATAGTGATGTAATTTAATTTGAGCGTTCACCTGACCACTTTTGGAGTTCCTTGAAGAAACGAATTACATTAAGTGACTCAACATAGTTTCTATGATTGCAGAAAACAAATTTGAAGTTGAAGGTCAAAAATAGCACAAGGCACAAAAAAGGGCATTAGCTAAAATGCAGAGAAAGTTCGTCGATCTTTTAGTTGTATGTTTTCGGAGTAATAGCTTGGAAACAAATGAAAATTGTAATTTGGTATTTTCGACAAAGTGTCCTTTGTTCGCAGAATAAATATCGACAATAGATGGTACCCAATAACAAAGGACACAATCAACATATAAAGAAGATGGAGATATGTTCGATAGTATTGCAGAAGAAATCAGATTGAAGGAAATGACACAATATCATATTTTACGTAAAACACTAATGAGGAAATGCATATCTGTAAGCCAGAAAAGCTTTTCACACTTATCGCTGACATCTGTTTGGCCTCGGAAAAATCAATGTATAATGCATGTATTTATATGCTAAGTGTTTTGTATTTATGAAACTGTAGGATATTTGGAATACCTTCATTTAGAATACCGTTGTTCTGAAAAAAAAATCTAAACAACCTCATGGTTATATATATCAATTCTGACGAGTGCCATGCGCGCCCTTACTTTCCTGTCTCGTCTTCAATCCAATTTGTGCTTATAATTGATGATAAGATCTATGAAATATCAAACACAGATTTCATTGATTTGGCACTATACGAATTAAAGTAAACAGAGATAGCAGACTATGAAAGGGTCCGGGTTGTGTGTAGTATGTTTACTGTTTAATTACGACTGAATGGAGAACATCTGTATCACGGCTTTTGGTGTCTGTGGCTACAAACACTACATTGTACATCTTTTGATGTTTGTGTTTCATCATTAAATACCGTAATAAAGTCGATGCCTACAAATCCGATTTACTGGTAATCATAGACTTTATTTTGGGGAAGGCCACAGGGAAAATATGCTCAGATAAACTTATTTGGATACGAAGTTTAGTACCACCTGACCTACATAACGCCATTTTTGTTATAACTGAATTTGTCTTGTTATTAATCGAGGTCAAAAGGTACTTGGCCAGGAGTTATAGGTCATTACGGAAAATTCACACGCCACTGGCTTCACTCAGTTTTTTTCGAAATGTGATTATGTTTTTTGTCGCTACGGTTGGGTCCTCGACCAAGCAAAATACTATATATCCCTGCGTATAACAGACAACACGACATCTTAAATTAAAAATTAATATTAATATATTGTTAGGTCGAGGCTAGTGTATCGCATCCTTTAAATATTTTAAGGTGGATGACAAGGTGTAATATTTCGCCCATCATTAATAACCTTGTGTCCATCAAATATATACGATGGTTAACAAGGTGAACATCTTTAACCTTTTATAATTTTAATTCTGATAAGGGGACCGTGTCACTCTTGGTCTATACAAAAGGCACCCAAATCACGTCAACGTTTTTCGGTATAATGTGTCCAGGTGAGATATCCTTCTTCGCTGTCTTTGACGGTATGATAACACTATTAAAAGGTAAGATTTCTACTATTACAAGCAGACACAACAACAATGTACCGCAGCCTCCCAAAACAAAGACAGTCACACATTGCACACATTTGTGGCAATCACCCTTAAATGACACTGGTTGCTAATAAGATGTCACACCTAATATATTTGGTTGATTTTATTATATGTACGTCATCTGAACATCCAGGGTCATCTGACGACGGTGTTCCGAGTATACGGTGTGTAGCGTCTGTGAAGTGCGTGGTGCGTGTTCTGGGAGACTGCTGTATATTCGTGTTGTCTTCCTGTTTAATAAATCTTTTTAAAGCGTTATATCACCGAAATATGTATATAGTCCTTGTATATATCTTCTTGTTGTGTCTTCTTGTATAGTGGAAATCTTGCCTTTTCATAATATCTTTATTTCACCGAAGCATGCTGCTGAAGACACCAAGCCACACCCCCCTCCCCTCCCCAACCTCCCCCCTCCGGTCGCATACCACAGGCGAACCAGTCGTTCCATTCCCTTAATGCTGAGTACTGTGCAGGAACAGAAACAACCACTTTTATAGGTTACGGTGTGTGTCGGCCAGGAGATACAACCATTTTTATAGGTTACGGTGTGTGTCGGCAGGAGATACAACCATTTTTATAGGTTACGGTGTGTGTCGGCAGGAGATACAACCATTTTTATAGGTTACGGTGTGTGTCGGCCAGGAGATATAACCAAGACCTAATTAACCAAACATACCGACGTCAATGTTCTCTAATGATTCTCAAGTTTTAATATTACTACGGAAAGTCTCACCCCTGAAAATTATTATCACAATGCTAATTAATGAAATTGAATAACGAACCAACACATCATTAACTTTGAAATACTAACCATGGAACCTGATGTTTTTATTGTTTAATTGTTTCAAGGAAAGAAAAGGACCGTTGACTGCTTAATTTCAGATGTTGGAGACATGTGTATGACTTAATCCAAACGAAATCATAGAAGAAATTAATAAAGATCCAATGTGAAAATGATGCCCAAGGCTACAATTGTATAGCTCTCGCAATCATCCTTTTCCACAAGGCATATTTTACAATGGGTTTGATGAAGCATCTGCTGGATGTATTTCCGCTGTTGCGTATTACAGAGTTAAATGCCCCTGCGGGTAAGTTACAATACACCTTATTTTTGTGGATGTAATGTCATATTTTTCATGGAAAACATCTTAGTTTCGCACAAAAAATGATGACGTCACAATCTATAATTACCCGCAAACAATATAACTATAGCAATTTAAAACGATGGAAGATGTAAAATCGTAAAAGATGCGTGGTATCAATCTGAATAACATGCTTGAACGATTATGTTTGTATGTTTAGGAGGTAATAGTTTATTCATGTTATATATCCTTGATAAATTGAAACTCCTGACATTTTAAAGGACTGTCTCACTAGCGAATGGTACCGACAACTCCGTGGGCATACTTCAATTGTCGCATTATACTGACAATGCTACCCACAACTCCGAACAGCATACTTCAATTGACGCATTATACTGACAATGCTACCGACAACTCCGAACGGCATACTTCAATTGTCGCATTATACTGACAATGCTACCGACAACTCCGAACGGCATACTTCAATTGTCGCATTATACTGACAATGCTATCGACAACTCCGAACAGCGTACTTCAATTGTCGCATTATACTGACAATGCAACCGACAATTCCAAATAGCGTACTTCAATTGTCGTATTATATACTGACAATGCTACCGACAACTCCGAACGGCGTACTTCAATTGTCACGTTAAACTGACAATGCTATCGACAACTCCGAACGGCGTACTTCAATTGTCACATTATACTGACAATGATACCGACAATTCCGAACGGCGTACTTCAATTGTCGCATTATACTGACAATGATACCGACAGCTCCGAACGGCGTACTTCACTTGTTAAACCGACAGCTCCGAACGGCGTACTTAAATTGCTGCATTATACTGACAATGCTATCGACAACTCCGAACGGCGTTCGTCAATTGTCACATTTATACTGACAATGATATCGACAACTCCTAATGGCGTACTTCAATTGTCACATTAAACTGACAATGCTATCGACAACTCCGAACGGCGTACTTCAATTGTCGTATTGTATACTGAAAATGCTACCGACAATTCCGAACGGCATACTTCAATTGACGCATTATACTGACAATGCTACCGACAACTCCGAACGGCGTACTTCAATTGTCGCATTATACTGACAATGATATCGACAACTCCGAATGGCGTACTTCAATTGTCGCATTATACTGACAATGCTACCGACAACTCCGAACGGCGTACTTCAATTGTCACATTATACTGACAATGCTATCGACAACTCCGAACGGCGTACTTCAATTGTCACATTATACTGACAATGCTACCGACAACTCCGAACGGCGTACTTCAATTGTCGTATTATATACTGAAAATGCTACCGACAATTCCGAACGGCGTACTTCAATTGTCGCATTATACAGACAATGATACCGACAGCTCCGAACGGCGTACTTCACTTGTTATACCGACAGCTCCGAACGGCGTACTTAAATTGTTGCATTATACTGACAATGCTATCGACAACTCCGAACGGCGTTCGTCAATTGTCACATTATACTGACAATGATATCGACAACTCCGAATGGCGTACTTCAATTGTCACATTAAACTGACAATGCTATCGACAACTCCGAACGGCGTACTTCAATTGTCACATTATACTGACAATGCTATCGACAACTCCGAACAGCATACTTCAATTGCCGCATTATACTGACAATGCTACCGACAACTCCGAACGGCGTACGTCAATTGTCGTATTGTATGCTGATAATGCACGAAGATACCGACACACTCCGAACGGCATACTTCAATTTCGCATTATACTGACAATGCTACCGACAACTCCGAACGGCGTACTTCAATTGTCGCATTATACTGACAATGCTATCGACAACTCCGAACGGCGTACGTCAATTGTCGTATTGATATGAAAATGCTACCGACAATTCCGAACGGCATACTTCAATTGACGCATTATACTGACAATGCTACCGACAACTCCGAACGGCATACTTCAGTTATCGCATTATACTGACAATGCTATCGACAACTCCGAACAGCGTACTTCAATTGTCGCATTATACTGACAATGATACCGACAACTCCGAACGGCGTACTTCAATTGTCACATTAAACTGACAATGCTATCGACAACTCCGAACGGCGTACTTCAATTGTCACATTATACTGACAATGCTACCGACAACTCCGAACGGCGTACTTCAATTGTCGTATTATATACTGAAAATGCTACCGACAATTCCGAACGGCGTACTTCAATTGTCGCATTATACTGACAATGATACCGACAGCTCCGAACGGCGTACTTCACTTGTTATACCGACAGCTCCAACGGCGTACTTAAATTGTTGCATTATACTGACAATGCTATCGACAACTCCGAACGGCGTTCGTCAATTGTCACATTATACTGACAATGATATCGACAACTCCTAATGGCGTACTTCAATTGTCACATTAAACTGACAATGCTATCGACAACTCCGAACGGCGTACTTCAATTGTCACATTATACTGACAATGCTATCGACAACTCCGAACAGCATACTTCAATTGCCGCATTATACTGACAATGCTACCGACAACTCCGAACGGCGTACGTCAATTGTCGTATTGTATGCTGATAATGCTACCGACAATTCCGAACGGCATACTTCAATTGACGCATTATACTGACAATGCTACCGACAACTCCGAAAGGCATACTTCAATTATCGCATTATACTGACAATGCTATCGACAATTCCGAACGGCGTACTTCAATTGTCGCATTATACTGACAATGCTATCGACAACTCCGAATGGCGTACTTCAATTGTCGCATTATACTGACAATGCTACCGACAACTCCGAACGGCATACTTCAATTGTCGCATTATACTGACAATGCTATCGACAACTCCGAACAGCGTACTTCAATTGTCGCATTATACTGACAATGCTATCGACAACTCCGAACGGCGTACTTCAATTGTCGCATTATACTGACAATGATATCGACAACTCCGAATGGCGTACTTCAATTGTCGCATTATACTGACAATGCTATCGACAACTCCGAATGGCGTACTTCAATTGTCACATTATACTGACAATGCTATTGACAACTCCAAATGGCGTACTTCAATTGTCACATTACACTGACAATGCTATCGACAACTCCGAATGGCGTACTTCAATTGTCACATTACACTGACAATGCTATTGACAACTCCGAATGGCGTACTTCAATTGTCACATTATACTGACAATGCTATTGACAACTCCAAATGGCGTACTTCAATTGTCACATTACACTGACAATGCTATCGACAACTCCGAATGGCGTACTTCAATTGTCGCATTATACTGACAATGATACCGACAACTCCGAATGGCGTACTTCAATTGTCACATTATACTGACAATGATACCGACAACTCCGAATGGCGTACTTCAATTGTCACATTACACTGACAATGATACCGACAACTCCAAATGGCATACTTCACTTGTCGCATTATACTGACAATGCTATCGACAACTCCGAATGGCGTACTTCAATTGTCACATTATACTGACAATGCTATCGACAACTCCGAATGGCGTACTTCAATTGTCACATTACACTGACAATGATACCGACAACTCCAAATGGCATACTTCACTTGTCACATTATACTGACAATGCTATCGACAACTCCGAATGGCGTACTTCAATTGTCACATTATACTGACAATGCTATCGACAACTCCGAACGGCGTTCTTCAATTGTCACATTATACTGACAATGATACCGACAGCTCCGAACGGCGTACATCACTTGTCGCATTATACTGACAATGCTATCGACAACTCCGAACGACGTTCTTCAATTGTAACATTATACTGACAATGATACCGACAACTCCGAATGGCGTACTTCAATTGTCACATTATACTGACAATGATATCGACAACTCCGAATGGCGTACTTCAATTGTCGCATTATACTGACAATGCTATCGACAACTCCGAACGGCGTACTTCAATTGTCACATTACACTGACAATGATATCGACAACTCCTAATGGCGTACTTCAATTGACGCATTATACTGACAATGCTACCGACAACTCCGAACGGCATACTTCAATTGTCGCATTATACTGACAATGATACCGACAGCTCCGAACGGCGTAATTCACTTGTCGCATTATACTGACAATGCTATCGACAACTCCGAACGGCGTTCTTCAATTGTCACATTATACTGACAATGATACCGACAACTCCAAATGGCGTACTTCAATTGTCAATTAAACTGACAATGCTATCGACGACTCCAAACGGCGTACTTCAATTGTCGCATTATACTGACAATGATACCGACAACTCCGAACGGCATACTTCAATTGTCGCATTATACTGACAATGCTATCGACAACTCCGAATGGCGTACTTCAATTGTCGCATTATACTGACAATGCTATCGACAACTCCGAACGGCGTACTTCAATTGTCGCATTATACTGACAATGATACCGACAACTCCGAATGGCGTACTTCAATTGTCGTATTATATACTGACAATGCTATCGACAACTCCGAACGGCGTACTTCAATTGTCGCATTATACTGACAATGCTACCGACAACTCCGAACGGCGTACTTCAATTGTCGCATTATACTGACAATGCTACCGACAACTCCGAACGGCGTACTTCAATTGTCGCATTATACTGACAATGATACCGACAACTCCGAACGGCGTACTTCAATTGTCGCATTATACTGACAATGCTATCGACAACTCCGAACGGCGTACTTCAATTGTCGCATTATACTGACAATGATATCGACAACTCCGAACGGCGTACTTCAATTGTCGCATTATACTGACAATGCTACCGACAACTCCAAATGGCGTACTTCAATTGTCACATTATACTGACAATGCTATCGACAGCTCCGAACGGCGTACTTCAATTGTCACATTATGCTGACAATGGTCGAACCAATACCCACTCTCTTTTATGCAGGGTTTAATAGATTAATAGGAGACATAGAAACTACCACTTTTAGTGACTACGATGTGTCTCGACCAGGGGGCCATAGGCTATCCGCATCTGAGGTCACAGTGAGGTCTTTATTCCCTTAAATACAACTTCTGAGTGATGTTATGTATAGGTCGTTTGATGGAGCCCTATGGGAAGCATGTAAATTGTCAAAATTGTCGATGAACCATAAGATACCGTCTGATGAGCAAGCTTCAAAGTGCCAACTTATGTACTGAGGAAGTGATAATAACAGTGTATGCCTGGTGTCACAGAATGTCATTTATCCAATCAACAACACGTATAGATAGCATCATTCATTAGCATTTGATAGTTCTAAGTGATTCCGATACTATCTGTGGCTGATATAGTCGCCATTGTTGACAGGGTCAATGTTAAGCGACCTGGTCTTCGGTCGATATTTGTTATTGGACAACGCAGCCACAACTAAACACTGTCTTTCCTTGGCCCGTTGTTTAGTCATATGCCACCGATACTTTGCATTTTAAAATCGTCGACCCGTATGCTTCCGTGATATAGCACTATGAAAACGACGTGAGATTTCCACTATACAAGAAAACACAAAATAAATATACCACGATCTCCCAAAACACGCACCTCGCACTTCATACGGAAGACACCTCATATACAGGTGGCTGTCCTTAAATGAGCCTTGCTGTTAATAGGATGAAAATATGATAGCCAAAGCAAACCGATCTTGGAATGTTTATTTTCGCAGAATTTATTGAACTTTGCAATTTAAATGAACCGTATCGTCTTCCGTAGCGCCATCTACTCTGCTATCTCCGTTGCTGTCTTCCGTAGCGCCATCTACTCTGCTATCTCCGTTGCTGGTAGAAATCTTGTATTTGTGAAAATTACGTGGTTTTATCTAAAACGTATAACATTACGCTCACAAACATATCACGTCATATTCAATACCTACCCGCAAGGGTAGATAACTCTGTAATATGCAAATATAGAACGTTTACTTTACATACTTTAGGAAACACGTGTTCTTAATGTTCTTCACCGTTATTTTGCTGTTTCAAGTACCTGTTATTTCACGCTCCAGACTGGGTATATGTTATTGATATGTTGGGGTTTGTTTTGCAAATCGTTGTAAGGGACCAACGCTAGGTATTATTTTGTCATCCAGGCCAAGCTTCCATTACGTTATTTATCTTTGAATTTCAGAACGCAGGAATTAGTTGATATAAACCAGTCATTCATTATATCGGGATGTGCATTCAATGGCAATCCATGTTGTCAACGAGTTTCGACCTCCATACACGGACTTAAAAGTATAGATTATGTGCCCGATTACATGATGTTTTTGTCTCCGATTTTCTCCATCTCATACATATAATGCTTTTACATTCAGACCTTCGGAAGTGATTGTGTCATTTGTGCGATCACGTTCTTTTTTATGTCTTTGAACGCAGCGGTGATCGGCTATCCAAGACCAATCACGCACTTACGTCAAGACGAACGTCAAATAACTTGTTTTGTTTATAGTATAGCTTACAGGCCATTGATATCGCTATCAATGACTTTGTTCATATAGAATCTTCTTCTAAAGTTTTATTGTACGAATAATATTTCCCCGACTTTAATGTCTTTATCCTACTTTAGCTGGTCTTTGATGTCGTCTGTAGATGTCCAAACATGTGGCTATGTGATGATAATTATCCAGCTTGAAACTGGTACCACAGATTACATTGGTATGGAAAAAAAGCACTGAAGATTCAAGTGACTATGGAAAGTTCTTTCATTGAGGTGTTTGTTGAAACAGTGTGATATTTCTGTCTTTCTTAAGTTCGTTATCTCGTGACCATAATCATTTCTCTCATTCGTTTAAGTTACCTTCACTTTAATACACAACTAAGTATAAACTTACACTCTAAGAATTTCTTTTGAACTAATAAATTATTGACCCTCACGCAATACAAAAAATGAAATCTTCTACATTACGTATCATCTGTAATGCATACCAGAGTTATTCAGAAGGTCTAATTCATCCTGTTTTTGCGGGACTATAAATACTTCAAGATGCCTTGGAAGTGTGAAATCTGGTGAAAGTTACGGACTGTAAAAATCCACATGTATCGCCACATCGTGTATTTAAACTAAAAAGCTGCTTCAATGTTTCAATTACTGACAAAAGTGAAGATAATATACAGACTACGCCCAGTTATGTCAGCACGTGCTATTTTAATATCCATGGAAATGTGTTGGAAATGTACATTTTGCTTACCTAATACGATGTATGACGTAGGTGTCTATACTACGACTATGACTTCTTGCAGATGTAGCCAATAACTTATCTTAAGCTCGATCGGTTGCTTGTCAGACTAGTCAACCAGAAGTCCCGAGTTCGATCCCTAGTAGAGACAGGTATTAATGTTATTGTAAATCCTGTAACCTGTTACATTGGCGCCCACGTAGGAACCTCTGGATTTCTAGTCTGACATTCTGTACCCTGTTACATTGGCGCCCTCGCAGGGACCTCTGGATTACTAATAAGACATTCTGTTCCTTGTTACATTGGCGCCCACGTAGGGACCTATGGATTTCTAGGCTGACATTCTGTACCCTATTACATTGGCGCCCACGTAGGGACCTCTGGATTACTAGTCTGACATTCTGTTCCTTGTTACATTGGCGCCCACGTAGGGACCTCTGGATTACTAGTCTGACATTCTGTTCCTTGTTACATATACATTATTATTTAGATATTTCATACCAGTCTCTACTGTGGTACAACTGGTAAAGGAGAGAATCGGTCGTCAATTATCTTTGCTCATCAGAGAGGGATAAAATTTTCATTAAAATATCTAGATAAAAGGTCCCGATCAATGCCTGTACGCGATAAAGATAATTCAACATTGTCACCAGGACCGCCACCCAAAACTAGCACTAAAGGTCGTTGTAATGGATTGGTCAGCTTAACAAGCAAACCAATTATTAAAATGCTCCATGGTATTTGCTCAATTTAGTTGATTAAAGTTGATGACAAATGAAATTAAGTCATATTGCCATACTTTATTGAACACCAGCGACAAACAAGTTAAATATGATTCCTTTTTATAAATTGGGTCGCATTAACCTAGTTTTTTTTTTCATTGATCATAGCTACAATGTATATGGTAATCAACTTTAATCATTGTATTATGATTTTTTGGTTTTGGGTCATTTCGATCTATATTTCCTAATCAATTACCTAGAATGATAAACAAATCAGATATCTATGTCTGCGTGAAAAATTAAACGATTTCAATTCATGTTGACATTTTCTATATTTATACGAATGTATCTGACATTGAAATTTCCATATTTTGCACATTTGGCAGATTGGATTCAGTAATAAATAATTCATCCGTCAGACTTCTTTAAGATATCTTGTTTTTATAACAAACGTTTTGCAATTATCGCATTTTTATAGTGGTGGAAAATAGCCTGAACATGTGAGTATTAAGGTATAATATAGGCTTCTTGCTCAAACCATTTGAACTCTATAGCCACGCTTTTTTTTAAATATTGGTCTATATGTATCAGTTTCATTTTATGTTTTTCCTAGGGGAAAGTAAAATGCATTCTTTATCATAGGGTGTTTTAGTGGTAGAAAAACTAGATACCTTGAAATGTGAGCCTCAAGGCTACAAACTTCTTATTTAATGCATTATGAAATCTGTAGTCTCGCTATTTTTAACCATAGTTTTATTGTTTTAACATTTATTTTAAGGACAGTAAAATGCATTGTTTATTATATATACCAAATCATACTGCATCCTGGATAAGGCATCTGCGACACGTCATGCTGGTTTTATTATAGAACAATCCCTGCACTTCCTACGGGGGCTATGTTTTATCGGTATACAAACCAATTAGCCTGTTATCCAAGACACAAATCTGTATTTTTAGACCATATCAGACAGTCTGTTGTGTGACACCAGAACATCAATTGAATAGGAGTTTTACCCAGAGAATAAATGTGTGGCGTCGTAAACATCCGCCGTAGAATCGGAAAGTCAGACTGGATAACTTCATGGTCCTTCCGATTAGAATTGTCCGCAGCAGGTTAAAAAGCGGGTTCAATAAACAGATATTCTTAAATAATGTATCGAGCACGTTCATATGTGTCTTATATGTAAACCACGTAATGAACATTTCTAAATAATCTGTCGAACATTCCCGTGTGTTTTGTACGTGTAACAAGAATTCTTAAATACTGTTTTGGATACATCCCTGTTTCTTATATGTAACACAAGTGATCTTATTTGATCTATCGGATACTTTCTGTGTCTTACACACGTTCTGTATGAATCCACTATTCTCAACAATAGTATCAGATTGTTCCGTATATGCATTTTACGTGAAACATTTTGCCAATAATGTATCTCAAAAATGTGTTCTTCAAGTGACACAAAACTTTCATACAGTAATTATGCATGTTCGAACATTTTATAGCGAATATAGAAGTTATCTATGCCATAACTTGAACGAGCATTTTTATATACCATCTCTTCTTCAGCAATCTATTGAAAACTACAAAGATTGATGAAGTAAGCTGTACAAATTATTCGAATGTACAGACATGTATGATGCCTTATAAATAATAACTTCATTGTCTAACCGTATGTACTCATTTCACTGCGCTGTACATTCTTTTATTTGTACACCCCGCAATACGTGGGTTTCGAGTTCCATCAGGTTCACCAGGTCATAGTATACTGACCACGGGAGAACCAGTTGTCCTACTCCATGTATTAGTATGCTGAGTTCTGATCGTAGACGTACTACATACACGTAGACGGACTCGTATACAACAGTTATCGGGGGGCGTCTCAAAAATAAGCACAACATTATGTTATAGAGACAATGCGAAGCTGATATGTACTTGACCATGTTTAGGGGTCTAGAAATCAGGAACATTCTCTTTCTTCATATAAAGGTGTATATCTGTTTATATGAATTACAACACATTTTCATATCCATGTGTGGACATGCTACACCGACCCGCGCGCTTCTTATACAATATCAAGCAAATCAAATAAACGACAAACCACTGTTCTCGATATATATTTTCAGCGCTGTTTCTGCGCATTGTTTCACTATAAGTATTAGAAAACATGAGCAAAATCAATTTTGACATTGTTATCTTCTTGAGTAAAAAACGTTTTGTGTTCTGGTATTTACCAGTGAACGTGTGGGCAGTCAACCGAAGAAACTAGTACTCTAGTGACTGTTCAAGTACGGTGAGACGTATGTGACACACAGGCATGATACGGAATTACAGTTTTACGAAAACAATGATTTCCTTCTATAAGATAATGCTGCACAGATGTCATGGGTTTGGCGAATTTTATAACGGGGATGACGCCAGAGAGTACCAATGGCTCTGTGTAGTTTGATTTCCCGGATAACGTCTTCAACGCTCACCCTATACGAGGTGAAGATTTTGTTAAATTTTCTGGATAAATATGGGGCGAAGGAAGCAAGGCGGGGGGGGGGGGTTATACTTTTTCCCGGGGGAGACCCCCGGACCCCTTAAACACCAAAATCTCGCGCCTCCGACGCTCGCAAATTCATCAAATTGCAACGTAAAACTCATCTCAGCCATTCTAAATCGAAATATTTTTTTCCGGGGGAGACACCCCGAAACACTTAAATCTTGCGTCTTCGGAGTTCGCAAAATCATCAAAATATACATAACACTCATCTCAGCCATCCTAAATCGTAACTTTTTTTTTTCCCAAGGGAGACCACGGACCCCTAAACGCTTTCCTTCTCGTGACATGATGGCGGCAAAATCATCACAATTATGTACAAAGATAAGTATCAAGAAATCCGACAATGGAAAAGTATTACTTTACTTACTGTAGATACTGTGATACGTTACAGCTTGGTCAAATGAAAAATGCATGTTGCATTTCCAATTAGGCCAAAAAATGGTTGTTTAGGGTTACATTGGCAAAAAAAAAGGGTCGGTCGGGAGGATATTTAAAAAAACTTTTTTTAGTGTATTTCACCCAAAAATGATGGTCCGAACCGGGTCCGGGACCGAAATCCCGACTTTTTTTTTATTATGTTTCGCAGAACAGCGGGGACAAAATTAGGGTCAGTCGGGTAACCCTAAACTCATATTTTTTTGCCTTAATAATATTAGTTGATTTTTATCACTAACGAAACGACTAAACGGCGCATTATGCATTGTACTATATTTGGTTATGTACATGTAGTTTAACTTTTGATACGCCCCCCCCCACACCCCCCGAATACGCATCCGTCTACGTGTGCGAGTACGTCTACGCTCATAACTGGAAATGTCTATTAAGGTTCATGTTTATTTGGTGCCATCAATGCAATTTACACGAGTTCTATTTCTTCTCCAGAAATATACATTTTTCTCTTATTTTACTGAAATTTACAAGCAGCTTTACAAATTACATATCCACAGTAAGACTGACAATTAGTCAGGGTACATACCAAAATTTAATGAAGTTAGTTTTGTTCAATTGCAGCACAGTAATGAGTTGTAGGCTTGCAAAATGTCACTGGTTAAAGCCTATACATGAACCTTAATAGAAGCAGAAGAATTCACTTTTAAACCGGTAGACTATGGTGTCTCCTTACCATAGGACTAGTGCAAAAGTGTCATTAGCGGTACAAGCCGTTTCGCTAAAACTACGTACTTTTAAGTTATCTTATTAAGGTTACACATTTATATGGTGACTTTCTTTATTATATATTTATTCGGACTTGACTTAAGTCGGCGCGTTTTTTACCGCGGTATACGGTGACCTAGATGTAAGTGTCGGTTATCACTTAAGAGTCATCGACATCCTTTACAACCGCTGTTGTACACGAAACCTTAGTTGTGAGAAGTCTTATTGTCGGCATTAGATTTTTTTTTATCCAACGGGCGAGAATTCAGTACATGAACGAAATTATGTATGATAGGATATATATGTCACGATGTCAGTGGACGGTTTCGTTGAGCCAAGTATTCATTTTCGGATCCGATGGGAATATTTCACACAAGTTTATTAACTATAACGGTTGTTTAACGTGGATATCAAACTGTTAAATGATTGTGACCTTTAGACAAAAATCAAACTCCTTTTTTCAAGAAAACCAGTTATACCAAAGATTGAGTTGGTGACGATCCTTTACAAAGATTGAGTTTGTAACGATCCTTTACAAAGATTGAGTTGGTAACGATCCTTTACAAAGATTGAGTTGGTAACGATCCTTTACAAAGATTGAGTTGGTAACGATCCTTTACAAAGATTGAGTTGATAACGATCCTTTACAAAGATTGAGTTGGTAACGATCCTTTACAAGGATTGAGTTGGTAACGATCCTTTACAAAGATTGAGTTGATAACGATCCTTTACAAAGATTGTGTTGATAACGATCCTTTACAAAGATTGAGTTGGTAACGATCCTTTACTAAGATTGAGTTGATAACGATCCTTTACAAAGATTGAGTTGATAACGATCCTTTACAAAGATTGAGTTGATAACGATCCTTTACAAAGATTGAGTTGGTAACAATCCTTTACAAAGATTGAGTTGGTAACGATCCTTTACAAAGATTGAGTTGGTAACGATCCTTTACAAAGATTGAGTTGGTAACGATCCTTTACAAAGACTGAGTTGGTAACGATCCTTTACAATGATTGAGTTGGTAACGATCCTTTACAAAGATTGAGTTGATAACGATCCTTTACAAAGATTGAGTTGATAACGATCCTTTACAAAGATTGAGTTGGTAACGATCCTTTACAAAGATTGAGTTGGTAACGATCCTTTACAAAGATTGAGTTGGTAACGATCAATTACAAAGATTGAGTTGGTCGCCTTACAAAGATGAGTTGTACGATCCTTTACAAGATTGAGTTATTGTAACGATCCTTTACAAAGATTGAGTTTGTGACGATCCTTTACAAAGATTGAGTTTAACGATCCTTTACAATGATTGAGTTGGTAACGATCCTTTACAAAGATTGAGTTGGTACGATCCTTTACAAAGATTGAGTTGGTAACGATCCTTTACAAAGATTGAGTTGGTAACGATCCTTTACAAAGATTGAGTTGGTAACGATCCTTTACAAAGATTGAGTTGATAACGATCCTTTACAAAGATTGAGTTGGTAACGATCCTTTACAAAGATTGAGTTGGTAACGATCCTTTACAAAGATTGAGTTGGTAACGATCCTTTACAAAGATTGAGTTGGTAACGATCCTTTACAAAGATTGAGTTGGTAACGATCCTTTACAAAGATTGAGTTGGTAACGATCCTTTACAAAGATTGAGTTGGTAACGATCCTTTACAAAGATTGAGTTGGTAACGATCCTTTACAAAGATTGAGTTGGTAACGATCCTTTACAAAGATTGAGTTGGTAACGATCCTTTACAAAGATTGAGTTGGTAACGATCCTTTACAAAGATTGAGTTGGTAACGATCCTTTACAAAGATTGAGTTGGTAACGATCCTTTACAAAGATTGAGTTGGTAACGATCCTTTACAAAGATTGAGTTGGTAACGATCCTTTACAAAGATTGAGTTGGTAACGATCCTTTACAAAGATTGAGTTGGTAACGATCCTTTACAAAGATTGAGTTGGTAACGATCCTTTACAAAGATTGAGTTGATAACGATCCTTTACAATGATTGAGTTGGTAACTATCCTTTACAAAGATTGAGTTGGTAACGACCCATTACAAAGATTTAGTTGTTAACGATCCTTTACAAATATTGAGTTGGTTGCGGTCCTTTACAAAGATTGAGTTGGTTGCGATCCTTTACAAAGATTGAGTTGGTTACGATCCTTTACAAAGATTGAGTTGGTGACGATCCTTTACAAAGATTGAGTTGGTAACGATCCTTTACAAAGATTGAGTTGGTAACGATCCTTTACAAAGATTGAGTTGGTAACGATCCTTTACAAAGATTGAGTTGGTAACGATCCTTTACAAAGATTGAGTTGGTAACGATCCTTTACAAAGATTGAGTTGGTAACGATCCTTTACAAAGATTGAGTTGGTAACGATCATTTACAAAGATTGAGTTGGTAACAATCCTTTACAAAGATTGAGTTGGTGACGATCCTTTACAAAGATTGAGTTGGTAACGATCCTTTACAAAGATTGAGTTGATAACGATCCTTTACAAAGATTGAGTTGGTTACGATCCTTTACAAAGATTGAGTTGGTGACGATCCTTTACAAAGATTGAGTTGGTAACGATCCTTTACAAAGATTGAGTTGGTAACGATCCTTTACAAAGATTGAGTTGGTAACGATCCTTTACAAAGATTGAGTTGGTAACGATCCTTTACAAAGATTGAGTTGGTGACGATCCTTTACAAAGATTGAGTTGGTAACAATCATTTACAAAGATTGAGTTGGTTACGATCCTTTACAAAGATTGGGTTGATAACGATCCTTTACAAAGATTGGGTTGATAACGATCCTTTACAAAGATTGAGTTGGTTACGATCCTTTACAATGATTGAGTTGGTGACGATCCTTTACAAAGATTGAGTTGGTAACGATCCTCTACAGAGATTGAGTTGGTAACAATCATTTACAAAGATTGAGTTGGTAACAATCCTTTACAAAGATTGAGTTGGTTGCGGTCCTTTACTAAGATTCAGTTTGTAACGATCCTTTACAAAGATTGAGTTGGTAACAATCCTTTACAAAGATTGAGTTGGTTACGATCCTTTACAAAGATTGAGTTTGTGACGATCCTTTACAAAGATTGAGTTGGTAACAATCCTTTACAAAGATTGAGTTGATAACGATCCTTTACAAAGATTGAGTTTGTAACAATCATTTACAAAGATTGAGTTGGTAACAATCCTTTACAAAGATTGAGTTGGTAACGATCAATTACAAAGATTGAGTTGGTAACAATCCTTTACAAAGATTGAGTTGGTACGATCCTTTACAAAGATTGAGTTGGTAACGATCCTTTACAAAGATTGAGTTGGTAACGATCCTTTACAATGATTGAGTTGATAACGATCCTTTACAAAGATTGAGTTTGTGACGATCCTTTACAATGATTGAGTTGGTGACGATCCTTTACAAAGATTGAGTTGGTAACAATCCTTTACAAAGATTGAGTTGGTAACGATCCTTTACAAAGATTGAGTTGGTAACAATCCTTTACAAAGATTGAGTTGGTGACGATCCTTTACAAAGATTGAGTTGGTAACGATCCTTTACAATGATTGAGTTGGTGACGATCCTTTACAAAGATTGAGTTGTTAACGATCCTTTACAAAGATTGAGTTGGTAACGATCCTTTACAAAGATTGAGTTGATAACGATCCTTTACAAAGATTGAGTTGATAACGATCCTTTACAAAGATTGAGTTGGTAACGATCCTTTACAAAGATTGAGTTGGTAACGGTACAAAGATAGTTGGTACGATCCTTTACAGAGATTGAGTTGGTAACGATCCTTTACAAAGATTGAGTTGGTAACGATCCTTTACAAAGATTGAGTTGGTAACGATCCTTTACAAAGATTGAGTTGGTAACGATCCTTTACAAAGATTGAGTTGGTAACGATCCTTTACAAAGATTGAGTTGGTAACGATCCTTTACAAAGATTGAGTTGTTAACGATCCTTTACAAAGATTGAGTTGGTAACGATCCTTTACAAAGATTGAGTTGGTAACGATCCTTTACAAAGATTGAGTTGATAACGATCCTTTACAGAGATTGAGTTGGTAACGATCCTTTACAAAGATTGAGTTGGTGACGATCCTTTACAGAGATTGAGTTGGTAACGATCCTTTACAAAGATTGAGTTGGTAACGATCCTTTACAAAGATTGAGTTGATAACGATCCTTTACAAAGATTGAGTTGGTAACGATCCTTTACAAAGATTGAGTTGGTAACGATCCTTTACAAAGATTGAGTTGGTGACGATCCTTTACAAAGATTGAGTTGGTAACGATCCTTTACAAAGATTGAGTTGGTGACGATCCTTTACAAAGATTGAGTTGATAACGATCCTTTACAAAGATTGAGTTGATAACGATCCTTTACAAAGATTGAGTTGGTAACGATCCTTTACAAAGATTGAGTTGATAACGATCCTTTACAAAGATTGAGTTGATAACGATCCTTTACAAAGATTGAGTTGGTAACGATCCTTTACAAAGATTGAGTTGGTAACGATCCTTTACAAAGATTGAGTTGATAACGATCCTTTACAAAGATTGAGTTGATAACGATCCTTTACAAAGATTGAGTTGGTAACGATCCTTTACAAAGATTGAGTTGGTACGATCCTTTACAGATTGAGTTGATAACGATCCTTTACAATGATTGAGTTGGTAACGATCCTTTACAAAGATTGAGTTGGTAACGATCCTTTACAAAGATTGAGTTGGTAACGATCCTTTACAAAGATTGAGTTGATAACGATCCTTTACAAAGATTGAGTTGATAACGATCCTACTACAACCATTGATTGGTTGGGTTTGGTTTATTACATTAACAGCTATGGTCATATAAGGACAGTTTCTCATGTATGCGGTGTATTGCGGGTAATAAGTGCGTGTTGCATGTTTTGGAAGACTGCGGTATATTCATGTTGTGTCTTTTGGTATTGTGGAACTCTTGCCTTTTATAGTGCTATTCCACTGAAGCATGCCACCGAAGACACCAAGCAGCAAACCTAACCCGTTCACATTATACTGACAACGGGCGAACTAGTCGTCCTACCCACCGGTATGCTTAGCACTAAGCAGGAGCAGAAACTACCACTTTCGACTGATGTGTGTCTCGGCCAGCGGACCTGATATCAATCTAATCATTTGTTACCTGTTATATCCTTTTTTTAATTTTAAGACCACAATCTGCGTTTTGTCTTGTCTATCCTGTTCTTCTGTAGTTTGTAATCTGTATGTGCATATTACATACAGTTACATATAGCTATCTGCCCTTGCATATAACAATGTAATGAAGTTACAATGGATACCTACCCGCAAGGGAGCTAACTCTGTAATATTTACCTATTTATCTTTAAAAGTCGAATTCCAGTGACGTTGAGAACGAATAGTCTTCGCCCCAATAGCACCCAATAACCCGGCTGCTACCAATACTAATTTCAATACAGAGGATCGATATATCTTAAAATAGTCTAAGGCGTTCGTGAAAAATATGTTTTCTTCTGAAAAATAATTCCTATTCTGACATTTCCCCCAGAAAATTTTCTTCAGTTCATATTTTATTAACACAAAATGGCAGACTAATTTGCAAGTATGAGAGTCTGATGAAAACAGCCATGTAGGGGGTTCATAGGGTCAAAACATAAAAAGAATGGAAATGGATTTTTCGACTTTGTATGAAATTCATTATTAAAGTATGCTGTCAACCAATGTGTCGAGAAGTAGTACACAAAACATTTGAATGTATCACAGTCCATTGTCTCACCTGCTTTACTGTCAAGAATATATTTAAAAGTTTGGGGAAAATATGGTCAAGACATAAGTGAATATCTGTAGTTGTTTATTCATGGCGGGAGTCTTGCTTTAATCATTATTTTATTGGTACTCAGCAAGTAGAAAAAAAACCACTGTAAGCTTGGATTGACGTCCGCAGATTAATACGCTGTAGATAAAGCAATATAAAAAGAGTCAACCGCCCGTTTGTTCTACGATTAGATTCCATTTCATTGCATTGCATTTCAACAAATTGTATCGCAAATAATTGGAAAATGGATTTGGCAACAGGCAAAGCCTATATTATATTAGCCATCTCCAAACAAATCCGGTATAGTACAATTATCGACAAAATATTTTAACATTTAATATAACATTATGAATGAATATTATTATTAGTGTATCTCCCCAACCTATCACCGTAGAAAAAATCTTTAAAAAAATCTTGTAGCTTCATATATATATTCTGATATACATTGTAATATATATGTATTTTTCTTCTTCACAATTGTCACATCCATGTAGTAGAGTTGTTGTGTTTAATTGCGAATGGGGAATATCATATTTATGTATTTTGGTTCTGAGTGATGATCTTTGATCATTAAATAATGGACATACAAAAAGATGAAGTTCTGCTGTTTCATCACCAAGGCCACACGAACAAATTGGAGAATTTCTCAAATGATCGCGAAATAGGTCAAAATTTAGATTACTAGAGGAATTTCTGAGCAGAGTAATATTCATAGTTCGAGAACCTTTGTTTATAAAGGTATTTGTTAAATCAGGTTCCATTTTATTAATGTTTAAAAGAAGTTTTTTTTTTAAATTGTGCAACAGTATTAACATTCGATAAGTCAAAGTTTAAAGCGAAAGAATTAAATTCCCTAAAGGTACTTGGAAAAAACCCAATATAAGTATAGTAACTTGCAGTTCTGCACATAGGAATATTAAAAAATCTTGTCATCCTTAGTGAATATCTCTCATTTTCAGGCTGATATAAAAATGGTTGTACAATTTCAATCAAATGCTGTGGAGCAAAGCCACGGAGTATCTTAAACATAAGGATAAGTTTGTGCTTTTGACGCCGATCAGAGAGAGATTCCCAAGCTAGTTCTTTATAAAGTATATCATGGGAGGTACCTCTGGGCAATTCCGTTATACTCCTAGCGGCTTCTAAGTAGACAGACCCTAGCGGAAATTTACATTGTTCAGTACAGTTATCCCATAAAACATCAGCATACTCTAAAATGGTAAAATATAAGTTTTATAAATGTTTAAAAGAGTTTTACGTGATCATCTTTTCTTTATTGATTTTGAAATATTTATCCTTTTAAATGCTTTCTTATATACATAATCTATATGGTGAGTCCATTTACAATCGTCAGAAAGTAAAACTCCTCACTACGATTAGATGGTTTAAATAATATGTATCTGAAGAACAAATGCTATATATTTTTTCAAGAATAAGGTTTATTCGACGAATAGCTGTTCGAGCTATTCGATGTTTGGTTACATGAAGTAAACAAAGGATAGGTCGGAACCATGCAATATGTTCGGCGAATGGAAGGTACTCGAGGAAAGCGAGTTCGAGTTATACGGGTTTACACTGTATGGATTTCTAGGATACACGTGAATGTGAACCTAATCCTATGTTTACGTGACAATTTTGCGCTAATCTATTGAAACCAAATCGTGGGGCTTGCCTCTTCGGATTTGAGCTTGTAAAAATAATTTTTAAACATGCATCTAATTGCAAACAATGAATCGAAATTCAATCTTTGAAAGTGCTATCATTAAATAGTGTTCAGTATTCATTTTATGTTTGCTGTTTATGGCTGTCTACAGGGGAGAGGTTTTTATACACTTTATTTGGAGCACATTTGTTGAAATCATAATTAGATAGAAAATGAGCAGAAAAATTCTTAACGAGTCAACGTCGTACGGCTTGCTTCTAAATGTTAGAATGCGTTCCTTAACCAATAGAACAACATTGCAGTCATAGTTGTATAGATGTAGTATTACAACAATGCAGTCATAGTTGTATAGATGTAGTATTACAACAATGCGTTCATAGTTGTACAGATGTCGTGTTACAACAATAACCACACTTTATATTGGTCACATTCGAACCTAATGTAAAAAACAAAAAATAAACAAATTGACAAACCGTGAAACTGCAGCAGTCACAGCCAGAACTAACTGCCGCTTCACTTATCTGAGTAGAGTGTTTAGCGTCTATTTTCATGTCCATTGATGCTGCACTGACAATGTCGTGCGAAAAAGCGATAGCGTCTGTCCACGCGGTGTTACCACGACAACAGACGCCATTCTCCCACACAATGACCAATCAAAACCATGTAAAATTAAGGTTCTGGTCGGGGAATTGATCATGGATTCGGAATATAACAATTTAAATTAAGATAAACGCGACTTTGAATTCACGTCTATCAGGCGATTGTCTGCATATACTGTTCTTCTTTTAATGACCAGACTCGGCCTCCGTAAAGATTTGGCCAGGTTGTATGTGCGCGTAATTGCCATGGCCGTCAATCTGTTAAGGACTGTCTGTCGCAACGACGCTCAGTCACTGTATGAATAGTTAAGACCATGGCTGAGAAGTATCTCTGATGACCATCCGAAACTAAATGTATGATTATCTATAATCATCGATCACCACTTCCCGAAATTGGCCATTGAAGCGGTTTTATGTTGTACCGTTATTCAATTTGCACAGTCTATCTGCGTTCGCATTACGGAATCGGAATATTCGGTATGTATTGCGCGAGATTGATATGCGAATGCGTCACGGCAATGTGCAGTTTATCTTAAGGAAAACACCTCAATGATTATATTGTTTTGTGTTTGGTTTGGTTAATATCCTATCATTATTTAAGGCACTAACTTCTCGATGCGGAAATATCAATATACCGTTTATACATTGGCCATTTGTTATAATGTCTGTATGGTATCATATATATACGTTTTATATACCTATTCGCGAAGGTTTTCTATTTGTATTTGATCTATCTGGCGAACTTACGCGAAAATAAATATATATTCTCGCGATCAATGGCTCCTACCGACAATAGGAACAGAATATATATGTTTTGTTTACTTTGTTGCTGGTTGACCCGTTGTCGGTATAATGTGAACGGGTATGGTACGCTTATTTCAGTGAGATAGTCCTATATTGTTATGTATGACACTAAATACATGTAGTTATGAGATAAGGGAGATAACTCCTATAGCTTTTTTTATCAATACATCCTATGAAGGTCATATCATTGATTTAGGTTATAGAACTTTCTAGAATTTAATCATGTATAAACAAATATGTTTGTAAACATGTTGATTTTAAGTAGAGATCTAGAATGATCTATTTCCAGAAAGTATGTTGTGTTTACTTGTTTACTGTTTTTAGTTAGATATTTCTAGAAGTAGAAGGTTCTCCAATATTCTTGAATTACGGTTTAGCTATATATACTCCAGCTGTCCAAGGCTAATCAGAACTGTAATGAGACCTGTAATAAGACATATCAAGAATTGTACAGCGCCATATAAGATTCTATTGGGAGAGCTATTGTGACTTTATCTGTGGATTATTACAACACTTTGTGTGGATTTTTTTTCATATTGCCTGGAACTTTACAAATCATCGGTGGACATTCAATTTCCTTGTGGATTTGTGATTATTGTTAATTTGAAACCTGGAAGGATCAAGGATTATACCAGGACATTCGCATACAGATAAGTAACACTTTTAATCATCGTACTAGTCTTGTACCACCACCAATTACTTTAGATATTGTAAACCATCTCTGTATAATATTGTATATATAATTAAATTGTGTTTTGAATTTAGCTGCTGGTTTCTCCTTTCTGTTATTCGTTCATGTAACAGAATTGGGGGCTCGTCCGGGATCGATATTCAATTTGTGAAATCTAACTTTGAAAAAATTAATTAAGAAATTTTCAAAATTTGTGTACAAACTTTGAGTTTACATTTGAAACCAACAGCTAGATAAATATGACTACTATGCAGGTAGAACAGTTTGTTAAAGCGCCATCCCTGGAAGTTCTTTTGCAAGTTAGTAAGAAGGATTTACTGTTATTGGGTAAACATTTAGGCCTTACTATCAAAACTAATTTGAGGAAAGCTGAAATTAGGAATGTAATTATAAGATATTTTGTTGACAATGACAAATTTTGACTCTAGTGCATTAGATAGTATAGAGGAAACAGTCAGCTCAGAAATTCAAATTAGACAAATGGAACTTGAACATGAAATGAAACTAAGACAAATGGAAATAGAAAAAGAGTTAAGAGAAAAAGAAATTGAAAGAGAATTAAAAGAAAAAGAGATTGAGAGAGATCAGATGTTAGAGCTAGAGAAGCAGAAAATTCAAGCTGAAACAGAACTTAGAATGAAAGAATTAGAGCTAGCTTCTCAAGACAGTTCAAGTAATCTAACTTTTAGGGGTTTACAAGGAAACAGAGGTTTTGATGTCAGTAGAAACATTAGGTTAGTTCCTCCTTTTCAAGAGAAAGAAGTTGACAAGTATTTTCTGCATTTTGAGAAAATAGCTGATAGTATGAAATGGCCTGAAGATAAGCTTACAATGCTTCTTCAAAGTGTCTTGATTGGTAAAAGCTAGAGACATTTATTCTTCTTTATCTGTAGATGAGATTTCAAATTACCAAGTAGTCAAGAAAGCTATTTTGAAAGCTTATGAGTTAGTTCCTGAGGCTTACCGCCAGAAATTTCGAAACTCGAGAAAGAGAGATGAACAAACTCATGTAGAATTTGCCAGAGAAAAAGAACAATTATTTAATAGGTGGTGTGATTCTAAAGAAATTGATGAGGATTTCGGTAAATTGAGGCAATTATTGTTGATAGAGGAGTTTAAACGTTGTGTCCACACAAACATAAAAACTCATTTAGATGAGAGAAAAGTTGAAACCCTTAGTGAAGCAGCTACAATGGCTGATGATTACGCTCTCACCCACAAAGGCTCATTTGTTAAAAACAGTTCTCAAGACAAAAACAGTACCACAGGTACTAGTAAATTTGGTCAGCCTAGGAACCCAACCTTTAGTGGCCCTTCCTACGACAAACCTAAATTAGGTGATAAAACTAAGTCTGCTTCTAAAACAGATGATAGGGTAGGTGTGGGGTCTCCTTCTGGTCCTGTTTGTAATTACTGCAAGAAAGTAGGGCATGTTATGTCTGAATGTTATTCTCTCCAGCGTAAGGAGCAAAGGCGTAAACAGTCAGTTCCTTCTGTGTTAGCTATGTCAAAGCCTAGTCAGAAACTTAGTGATATTGTGGAAGATTCTAAAGTGTCTGTTGAGATTAAGAGCTCAGAGTCTGATAGTGTCTTGGAGAAGTACTCTCCCTTCATTTCTGAAGGTTTTGTTTCACTTACTAGTGATATTACCAACTTGAAACCTGTGAAGATTTTGCGAGATACTGGGGCTTCTCATTCTTTGATATTAGATGGCGTAGTGCCTTTGTCTGAGGAGACCTCATCTGGTAGTAGTGTTTTGCTTCAAGGTGTAGAGTTAGGTTTTGTTAATGTGCCTCTCCATTGTGTTTATTTAAAGTCAGATTTGGTTACTGGGCCTGTCACCATTGGTGTTAGACCGGAACTTCCCATAGAGGGCGTGTCGCTCATTTTAGGCAATGACTTGGCTGGAGAGAAAGTTAGGGTAGATCCCTTAGTGTCCAGTATTCCAGATAAAACAGATGATGCTGAGACTATTCAACAGGAATTTCCTGGTATTTTCCCTTCTTGTGCTGTAACTCGTTCAATGAGTAAGAAGGTTTCTGATGTTGCAGTAGTTGAGGATCATTATAGTCCAGGGTTAGGTGACACTTTCTTGGCTCATGATATAGAGGATGTCGGGAGCAAGTGTGATCTTTTGAGCAATCCTGTAGACTTTGATAGTGATAGAGTTGTTCCTAACAAGGGTACTTCTTTGTCTGACATGATGAGTAAATCATCTTTGTCTAGAGAGGAGCTTATAGTAGAACAGGAGAAAGATCCTGAAATCTCCTTATTGTGTAATCGGGCTTTGAGTGAGGAAGAGGCTGAGAAAGTCCCGGTTTGTTACTTCCGTCAGTCAGGTGTGTTGATGCGCAAGTGGCGCCCCCCTGATGTGTCTCCCGAGGAAGACTGGAAGGTTGTCAATCAAATAGTTGTCCCACCGAGGTATAGGCAAGATATTCTAAGTTTGTCTCATGATGTACCTATGGCAGGGCATCTAGGTGTGACCAAGACTTATAACAGGATCTTAGATCACTTCTTTTGGCCCAAGTTGAAACGGGATGTGGCTGATTTTTGTAGGTCTTGTCATACTTGTCAGGTGGTAGGGAAACCTAATCAGAAAATCCCTGTTGCACCTTTGCACCCCATTCCAGCATTTGAGGAACCATTTAGTAGAGTCATTATAGACTGTGTAGGTCCTCTACCCAAAACTAAGTCTGGGAATGAGTATCTTTTAACTATTATGTGTGCTTCCACACGCTTTCCTGAAGCCATTCCACTCAGGAATATTAAAGCCCCTAACATAGTCAAGGCTTTGGTTAAATTCTTTACATTGGTTGGTCTTCCAAAAGCTGTCCAATCGGACCAAGGTTCGAATTTCATGTCTGGTATTTTTCAACAAGTCATGTACCAGCTCCAGATCAAGCAGTATAAGTCTAGTGCTTATCATCCAGAGTCTCAGGGTGCTTTAGAACGTTTTCATCAGACATTGAAGAATATGATGAGATCTTATTGTTTTGAAAACAAAAGAGATTGGGACGAAGGTATACACATGTTGTTGTTTGGCGTTAGAGAATCTGTACAAGAATCTCTTGGCTTCAGTCCCTTTGAACTTGTGTTTGGACATACTGTACGTGGTCCTTTGAAAATTTTGAAAGACAAAATTTTGGACGAAGATTCTAAAGTTAATCTCTTAGAGTATGTGTCTAACTTTAAGCAAAGGTTGACAAGGGCATGTGAACTGGCAAAAGAAAATTTGGCCGTTACTCAAACCAAAATGAAAACATGGTATGATAAAGATGCCCGTGCAAGAAGTTTTGATCCAGGTGACAAAATTTTGGCTCTATTACCAATACCGGGTCAGCCTTTGCAAGCTAGATATTTTGGACCTTATGTTGTTGAGAAAAAGGTCGATGATGTTAACTACATTGTACAAACTCCAGGGAGGCGCAAGAAAACTCAATTATGTCATGTTAATATGCTTAAGAAATATGTAGATAGAGAAGAGAGCAAGACCTCTCAACCTATTGCTACTTTGGCCTCTGTACCATCACAAAGTGAAAGTACAGCTGATATTTGTAAATTAGACTTAGATGGTGGTGTACAAGATGTAGGTTTAGACTGTGGTGTTAAGTTACGGAACTCAGATGTGCTCGCGAACTTGGACAAGAAACTATGTCATCTATCGGAAAAAGAACGCAATGAACTTAAAGATTTGATACTTGAGTATAAACATTTGTTTCCGGATACACCAGGCAAAACAGATGCTATCTATCACGACGTGGATGTAGGCGATGCGCCACCTGTCAAGCAACATCCTTACCGTGTCAATCCTTTGAAAGAAGAACATTTAAAGAAAGAAATTCAATACATGTTGGACAATGATATTATTGAACCAAGCAAAAGTGAATGGAGCTCTCCATGTGTTCTGGTGCCAAAGCCAGACAAGACATACCGGTTCTGTACTGACTTCAGAAAAGTAAACTCTGTCAGTAAAACAGACTCTTATCCAATTCCAAGGATTGACTCATGTATTGACAAAGTTGGCAAAGCCAAGTACGTAAGCAAGTTTGACCTGTTGAAAGGATATTGGCAGGTGCCATTAACAGAAAGAGCTAAAGAAGTGTCGGCATTTGTAACCTCGCAAGGTTTGTACCAGTACAAAGTTATGCCATTTGGTATGAAGAATGCCCCGGCAACATTTCAACGTCTTCTTAACAGCGTGATATCAGACCTGGAAGGCTGTGATGGTTACATTGATGACGTCATCAACTACCACGACACGTGGGAAGACCATCTACGCGGGATTCGTGAATTCTTCGAAAGACTCACTACCATGAAATTGACTGTAAACTTATTGAAATGTGAATTTTGTCATGCAACTGTTGAATTTTTAGGCCATGTTGTAGGACAGGGGCAGGTTAAACCTGTTCAGGCCAAAGTAGAATCAATTATAGATTTTCCAGCTCCTGGAGGCAAGAGAGAGCTGATGAGGTTTCTTGGTATGGCTGGATACTACAGAAAATTTTGTCAAAATTTCTCTGTTATAGCAGCTCCACTTACTGCTTTGTTAAAGAAAAATGTCAAATTTGTCTGGTCAGACGAATGTAAGTCTGCCTTTGAGAAATTGAAAGCCATACTATCAAACTCACCAGTTCTGACTGCTCCAGATTTTAATAAACAGTTTAAACTGTTTGTTGACGCCAGCGATGTAGGTGTTGGTGCTGTTTTGATGCAAGAAGGTACTGAACAAATTGACCATCCAATTTGTTATTTCTCGAAAAAGTTTGACAAACACCAGAGAAATTATTCCACCATTGAGAAAGAATGTTTAGCATTGATTTTGGCCTTAAACCAATTTGATGTGTATCTATGCACTACAGTTGTGCCTGTGTTGGTCTTCACCGACCACAACCCTTTGACATTCATTGGGAAAATGAAAAACAAAAATCAAAGAATTCTCAGGTGGAGTTTGACTTTGCAAGAGTACAATCTTGACATCAAACATATCAAAGGGAAAGACAATATTCTAGCTGATGCTTTATCAAGGATTTAAATATTACTTGATATGTCAAGAAAGTTTCCTTTTCAAGAAAACTTTCTTTTCTTTAAGGAGGGGTGTGTTATGTATGACACTAAATACATGTAGTTATGAGATAAGGGAGATAACTCATATAGTTTTTTTTATCAATACATCCTATGAAGGTCATATCATTGATTTAGGTTATAGAACTTTCTAGAATTTAATCATGTATAAACAAATATGTTTGTAAACATGTTGATTTTAAGTAGAGATCTAGAATGATCTATTTCCAGAAAGTATGTGTGTTTACTTGTTTACTGTTTTTAGTTAGATATTTCTAGAAGTAGAAGGTTCTCCAATATTCTTGAATTACGGTTTAGCTATATATACTCCAGCTGTCCAAGGCTAATCAGAACTGTAATGAGACCTGTAATAAGACATATCAAGAATTGTACAGCGCCATATAAGATTCTATTGGGAGAGCTATTGTGACTTTATCTGTGGATTATTACAACACTTTGTGTGGATTTTTTTCATATTGCCTGGAACTTTACAAATCATCGGTGGACATTCAATTTCCTTGTGGATTTGTGATTATTGTTAATTTGAAACCTGGAAGGATCAAGGATTATACCAGGACATTCGCATACAGATAAGTAACACTTTACATCATCGTACTAGTCTTGTACCACCACCAATTACTTTAGATATTGTAAACCATCTCTGTATAATATTGTATATATAATTAAATTGTGTTTTGAATTTAGCTGCTGGTTTCTCCTTTCTGTTATTCGTTCATGTAAGATAGTCCTATAACAATAACAAGAGTCCCACTATTACAAGAGGACGCAGCCTCCTACAATATAAAATATACAGTTTGTCATTCAACCATATTACATACATGTTTACCAACATATTATTGAAAAAAATGAAAATTTAGAAAAAAACTCTATCTAAAAGATGAATGTTTATGGTGGTGGTATTACCGTAACAACCATATCCGTGATATGTCATGTACGTCTTTTTGCGCCTTACACATGTAGTAAAACATTTTCGTAAAACAATATTCCAATTATTGATATAGCGTTAATTCTGTTGTAGGATGCGTGAAATCAATACAGTTTGCAAATAAACAAACAAATTGGATTTACATTTTTCATAAATAACACGTTTCAGAGCACAATTGATTCTGAATCTAGTCGTGGAATTGGTAAATGTCACTGTTAATTAACATCAAGCTGAAATGCTTTCATATATATTGATGCATGTTGTCGTACAACTTCACAGTAAGGTCTTAACATCTGTGCAATCACACTGCATTGTTTTCCGGATGATCTCATCTCCCTTTGCTGTTTCCAAATCACTTTAGTTTTAACAAAACCATTTATTTGTCAGTGGCTGTGGGCCAAACACCCAGACTAACCGTACCAATCCTTCTGATGCTGATTACAGTGATGAATCTCAGTCCTCAGGGTATATCCCAGATATATAGTTACAATCAAGAATTGTATTATTTTGCGCACTTTTTTCTTTCTCCTACACAACTATATTGTTTCTTGAACATTTCTCAAATTGCTCCGGAATCGATAATCAGTGTGTTATTACTTGTTTCTAACATGCTTTGCCTGCACTTTCAAATGTGCCTGCCGCGCTTGATCAACTGGCAACTGATATCTCACACTGCTGAAGGGAGCGGCCGCCATCCTAACCTAGATGTTACGTTAAACTGATATCGGTGACATAATTCGAACATCTGATGACAAGTAACGTTTAGATTAAGACATTTTCCTTAATAAACATCGATCATTTGGAATCATTAAACATCATTTGAATCGATTAGTCTCATCAATGGATTCATTTAACTCGAAAAGGCTGAAACAAACTGCGTCAGATCAAAAAATTTAGTAATCAAACAGCATTGGCTGTGTTTAAGAAGCCTTATCAAGCACTCAATTTAGAAATATTACCGAAACATTCATTAAGTTTGTTTTTATGGCATCATTTTCCTTTCCGTTGCATTCGCAATTCAGACTTTTCTGAGATGATCGAATTGAGTCCACTAGGATCTAATATTGTAAAAAGGATTTGGTATAATTGTCCACTTCGAAAGTGGAATGTTCGTCCGTCTGAGGAATGCGCTTAGATCGGTCACCAGACTAAGACAGAATAAAGTGAAATAAAATACCATATTGCTCGTTGTCAGTAAAATGATTATGTTGGGAGTATTTTTGTTGTTTTGGCAGCATGCTCAGCAAGATATCACTGCAAGCAGAGTAAGAGTGTCTTTATCACAAGGAGACACAACACAAATATACCACAGCCTCCCAAAACACTATCACAAGGAGACACAACACTTACAGACCACAGCCTCCCAAAACAATATCACAAAGATACACAACACGAATATGCCACAGCCTCCAAAACAATACATTTATACACACAATCCATCGCATATATGAGAGATGACCTTTAACCCTAAGTGGTGACTTTAGCCTAATTAACCAATACACCATCCAAAACATTAGTCAAAATTGGAGGAGATTTGTAAGGTCACCATCTCAATGCCGACATGTAAGGTGATCTGTGACCAGAGTCACACGATTCTATGAAAGTTGCGTTAGATAGAAGTAGACACGAGAGAGGTGAATGCGCTTAAGGCGTCCAATTGTAGTATAATATTATTGGTGTGAGACAAGATCCATGACATTTACAAATTGTGTATCGCGAATTCTTGAAATGTCGACGTTATTGTTAATGAGCAAAAATCCAAACATCACATTTATCCGCGTGGGACGGGTTGTCGGGTTTCATCTTCGTCAGTATAATAGACTTACACTGTAAGATCCATAAGATCCAAAAAAAATAGAGGAACTGACAACATTCCGTTCGGGGTCACGTTCTGGTGACCTTTGTACTTTCGTACTTCAGTTTAAAAGTAGTTTTCCATAAAGATACATCAACTGAAAACGGTATGCATAAATATATAAATATGTTATGGGTCAAGGAAGTGATATCAACGGTTGTTTTCCATATAACACTGTATCGTTACAAACACACGTCTGTAGGATACGAATTTCTTTAATTAGGACAATGATGTAATTCTAACAATGTGGACAAAATACTATGTTATGATATATAGGCTGAATGTCTACATATAAAATTCATATAGCACAAAAAAACTATGCCGTCCCATGAAATTTACATCAAAGAAATTTATTTTGAGTATAGTGATTTGAATGGTTGATTTATGAGGTGACCAGAACGTAACCCCTAATAGAATGTTGTAAGAGCCTGTGTAAATGTAGTGAGACTATGGATCGGTGTTCTAAATAGACGACTTAATTGTCAAGTAAGTATAAAATAGGGATGTTTCGAGGAGTAGAAAATACCGTTGTTTAAACTAGCATCGTTGTCAACCTTTAAAAAGTGAAATTGAAAACAAGATTGATTCTTTTGCAGATTCGCAAACGTTATTAGTATACCGTTAATACTACGATTATCATCAAAAATAAATAAATATTTCGAGAAAAAAAATCGCCAGCACGCGGGCCCTCATATGTTTCTATGTGTCATTCCAATAATCGACCAGTAGTTGACTTGCCCTACAAAGTACAAAAATAGATATTTATTGTGGCATAAAATAAGCACAGGAAATCTTGTGTTTATTCACACAGATTAACATATACTTTTTAGGTCACCTGAGACGAAGTCTCAAGTGACCTATTCTAATCGCCTTTTGTCCGTCGTCGTGCGTCGTCCGTCGTCCGTCGTGCGTCGTGCGTCGTATGTCCGTAAACAATTTACATTTTCGACTTCTTCTCCAAAACTGCTGAAGCAATTTCAATGAAATTTTGCACAAACCTTCTAAGGCATAAGGCCAATCAAAATTGTGAATTATATGGTCCCCACCCCCAGGGGGCTGTGGGAGGGGCCAAAAGGGGTAAAATTGAGTAAAATTTCAAAAATCTTCTTCTCTACTCACAGATGTGGTAGAATCAAATACTCTTCATAGATAGAAAGGTCTTAAGGTCCTTTACAAAAATTGTGAATTATATGACCCTGGGGTCTCTAGTTTCCCCCTGGGGAGGGGGTTAAGTTTACTATACTTTATATTGAGAAAACACTTTTTTGCGCATTATTTGGTCATTTGTAATAGGAAATGAGTCAAATGTTGTCAGAATTATCAGTATGAGATGGCCATTTAATCCTATTAACAAATTTTCTATGACTGACCCCCAGGAGCCTTAGGGGCGGGGTCAAAAGGGGTCAAATAGGCTAAAACTTAAAAAATCTTCTTCTGAAATTCTGGAAATGGTAGAATCGTATACTTTTCATAAATAGAAAGGTCTTAAGGTCCTTTACAAAAATTGTGAATTATATGACCCTGGGGTCTCACGTTTCCCCCTGGGGAGGGGGTCAAGTTTACTATAGTTTATATAGGGAAAACACATTTATGAGCATTTTTTTGCTCAATTTTCATTGGAAACGAGTCAAACTTGGTTACAATTATTAGCCTGACATAGCATCATAATATCATATTCACATTAGTTCTGGCCGACCCCCTGATTGTTTCCAATCGCAGATATTCACCGCACGTAGGAGGGTCATATTTGAAAATAGAAACATGTTGACAGCTTACGTAAGGTAATACATTTCAAAATAACACCGTTTAAGATGATAAAAGGTAGAGGCAGGGTTCCAACATTGCTGAAGATGACAATGTCCGTCATTAACAATTCAAATGACACCGCAGTTACTCTTACCATTGAAAAATTTGAAATATTGTGCTTTGACATTACATATTCCGTGATGCTTACTTTTGCAATTTCTTGCTCGATTAGAAAAGACATATTTCTAAAGATGACAGACTCCATGAGAGATTCTGGAGTATATTACACGGGAAATTGAATAATTTCGTGGCTCATTGAAGACCTTCAGAATTCAGGTTTAGAACTTGAGTAAAGAAAATAAACAGTCGAGAAGTATAAATGTATATTTCATTCAATGATTTACGTATGACTTGCAGCTTTGACGTATAACCATTTATAGCAGACCTTGTTTTAGGGGGGAGGGGGACGACGTGGGGAAGTCGCAGCTAACGATCCCTATAAAACGTCCGCTCATTTTTCCGGCACAATATACGGAGTCTCTATAGTCGTATCAAAAGTAAATATATAGTTTTTATTCATGAGCTCGTCTGTTTTATACCACATCGTCTCTCCCGAGATCCACAAAAATGAATTTTATCATATCGGCTACAAAAGGAGCTACATATTTGCCCCGAAGGACGGGACATAGATCAGGATCCATTATATACATGGTAAAAGTAATTGAGAAATTGGATACGGGGCTCTCATACTATTCAATGTTTCAGTCTTACTGATCTAGCGTCATTTTACTCGTATGTCCTAAATGCCAATATCTGACATATATTTTCACTCCAGCCGCCACTGCATTTCGTCAGGGTCAAGCCGTAGTGAGCTTGTGAATCAATCTTCGACATTGTGTGGCATAACGTCTAAGCTTATTTATCAACCTTATAGTGACATCTTGTATTACAGATATATTGCCGTTTTGTTCATTTATCAAATGTCATTATTTAATTATTTCCTCAAGTCTTCTACCTGTAGTTCGCGAGTTCGGTTCCTTTTATGCAGATACTCCGGCTTCATTCCAAAATCAAATCCTTGAATGACCCTGGTGGTTGATAGGATAGGATATCAAACAGATTAAACCAAGGTGTATCATGCAAACCATAGTCAATGATTCATCTAAATATTGACGAAAATATGTTATGCATGTACATTTGTATGTGTGTTTCTATGTAGTAAACACCTCTCACAAACTAAAGCTAAGTTAAGGCATAAGAATCAACAAACTAGAAATAATGGACCCTAAACACTTCACGAAAAATTGTAGCGCCACAGAAAATCGAAAATAATGTTGAAGAATCACGAATTCGATCCCCTTAAAAGATCCCCTTAAGAGAAAAGATCCCCTTAAAGCTAACGAATGTTCATGAAACCGGGCCCAGATTTTCCTCTACATCCTCACGTTAGGAGATTATATATATCAACATCTTACAAGATAATGATTTTACACAATATCAACGCTCTGCACACAATGAGATGTAAACAAACATGTAGACGAACACATTGTATTAGTGTTATTTTGGACTGGCAAAGGTCCTACAGTGGCTGAACATATATTGCATAGAAATTATTTTTGATTTTACTTTGAATTTATTTCGGCCTTTTATTTCGGATTATGAATAAACTAGCTTTATACCGTTTTTATCTCATAATGCTGCACAGAATTGAATGTTTTTATTTAGAAAAACAATTATTTGCAGGTGTCATTTGTAATGTTATTTTTACATTAGTACTATGTCTACATTGAATATTTATACAAAAAAATATGCTTAAATGTACATCATTTAGTTATAATAGGTTAATATCTAGGTGTTAACGCATTGACTATTATTTTTGCGGGGATGAAATCTTCGCGATTTCACGGGTCAACGACGTGATCGTGAAACTTTGATCGAGAATTATTAAGCATTGGTTGACTGATATACAATGATGGCCCTCCGTGGAAAGATACATATAGCATTGTCTCCCTGGAAAGAGTTATTTTCTCGAGGGGGACACATAAGGACATAGTTATTTTATTATACCGAACAAATTAAAGCAAATCCATAAACGTGTTACATCGACAAGATATCTAAAATTCTGGTAAAAAACAACTCATAAACTATTTCCCAATGACGTTGCTAGATTCGTCGGGCTGCAAAAAGGCAACAGCGTTGCCATTGTTGGTTGACGTTGCAGATGACATCAATCTCCGTTCATGTGCGCAGCTTCCAAGGGTTTTTTTCTACAAGGGTTATTTCCCTGGGTGGTTTTTTCCACTCACCTTCCAATTTCCAGTGTAATATCACACTTATTCAATGTCATGTGATCAAGTTTAATCCAATCCGAAAATTTGAAATGAAAGTGAGATATAATATACCATTTAAGCGAAATCGCGAAATTGTTGGTCCGAACCGCAAAAAAATGCGGTTTTGCCGCCGTCTAGTAGACGCGTTGTGATGATTTGATAAACCATAATTATATTTTATGTGTCTTTTACTGCGAATTCAATTTTTAAAAAGAATGATCAGACACTTTGATTTTTGTTTCCGCAATTTCTCCAAAGACATTCAATATCAATGCGATATTTAATGCAGAATGGTATCTGGATACTATGTGGGCGGTTCAAGCAATTGCTCTAATGTGGTTTTTCTTTCGATCATTAAAACAAAAGACAAGTATCAAATAAGAACATGAACTGCCTTCATTATCCCATGGGATGTTAAACGCACGATTTAATTACGTCTAAATGAGTTGAATAACAAGATATGGTGGTCCTCAGAGAAAGTCGGACAGGGTTTCAATACAAACTGAGATCACAAAAGCAAATCTCAGTACGTTGACATTGTTCCGTTTATAACACGAATGGTTAAAATAAAAAGTGGATAGTAAAATCTAACACCATATTTTAACTCACACAAAGAGGGAAGGGCGCCATTGATTACATATTAACCTTTTAATATCAATATAGCGAAACGAAATAGCATATGTTAATAGCAAATAGCAAAGTACTTTGAGACATGTTTCAATGAAAAAAGGCAAGCTCTTCACTATTACAAGAAAACACAGCACGAATATACCGTAGTCTCTCAAAAAACAACAACAAATATTCACACACCGCAACACCTTGCATAGAGGTATTTCATAAACGCCTGATTGTTAACGGGACGTAATATCTAATAAACAAACTACACACAATTATGATGTAAATACTTATGAAATAACAAGGTCATATCACAAGGTAATAATATTACTCCTCCTCTTATACCAGTAACCACCGAACTAAAGTCCTCAGTATTCAACTCTCGACAGAATCAATGAGTTCTGTCATATTGCTGATATTTCCCCACTTTATGTAATTACGTAACTATTAATATTGCGCGCTGTCGCCTCTGTGCTAGGTTTTCAAACCTTTGTATTGTCATGTAATGCTGGTCCTTGTTTCTCCAACAGAGTGGCAACATTGCGAGAGTTTCAATACATTGTAAGACGGTTTTTTGGCATTTTTTTTCTCAAAATTGTAAAAATACGCGACGGTGAATAATAGTGACAACTGCTCACGTGCAGGTTAACCAATATATATATATATATGAAGCGTTCAGTGTAGACTTTTCAAAAGAGGAAACAGAAAACAAACATCCCATAAAAACCAAACAAACAAAAATTCGACGCATAGAGTTTATAAGATAGCATGGCTCACAAGCGTACCTGGTATTTTAAGAGAGGCGATTGCCGATCGTATCTAATCCCCAATCGGTCAGTTTGATGGCAAAGTTTTACAATATACAATAACTTTTTGGGAAAAGAAAGGTTTTATGAAATGATGATTCCTTTCAAACTTTAATCGATATTTCGAATAACTAACATACATTGTCTTGTTCGCTATGGACTTGATGTTTGTTCTCATTCAAACGTTAATTTGAAGCACAAAAATACGTCAGTTGTTGAGGAAGTAGAGTTTGATACGCTCAGTTCATGACAATTTTTTACTTTTGAACTTTTGTTAAATATGTCATATAAAAGATTCAAACCAATGTATTACGACCGGAGCTGTCAATGTTTATTTCATATCATGGCATAGGGGCTTAGTTGTTGAAACTGAATAGATTACGTGTAATGTTAAATTAATATAAGATCCATAGCGATTCATTTTGAGGCCCCCTCCATTCCTTCATGCTATTTACTCTATGGATGTAATTAAATCTTACACTAATACCCGGTGAATACGTGGTTGTTTTAGAAAGCATCGCGCTCTCATAATCAACGCTAATTTCTTGGAAAGGTATTGCGTGTTTCTAAATGTTAGTAAAACAAGTGTGCTCTTCAAAGTGTAATGTTATTGAAACAGTGAACCTATTGAGTGCGAAATACAACACATCGTAACAATTCCTTTGAAAGGATTTATTTCATCAACGTCTAGAGAACACCTCCACCGTTTCTAAATTTGACAAACTCATGATATAGAATAGAAAAAATCCAAAAGTGGTGTAGTATTAACGTTTGCAGTCGTTATCGGAGGGTTTGATTGAAAAAAAGATTAAACCAATAATAACATCACTTTGTTTATAACTGCTATAGACCACTTCTCCTAAACCACCCCGCATATGAAATATCAACATTTCAAAAGTGGTTTAATATTAACGTCTGCCGTCTTCAACAGAAGGGTTGCTTGAAAAAGATGAAACCGTTTATATCATGATTTTTTCATAATTTCTATGAACCCAATCCACCAATAGCATGCAGTATTCAGTTGGGAATTATACTTGGGATATGGGAGAACACATGGAAACAAAAACACAATGAAACGCTTTAATAGATTTGCCATTGTCTTGTTGGCAATCATCCTTCCATAATTGCCAGCTGAATTCAGCTCAATGTCTATATGTCATGCTGACAATAGAGGCGTGGTTTAATAACAACTTGTAGTGCAGTTGACATCTAATACAAAATTTAGATAATCAAAGTATATCAATAAGAAACTTTAAACAACAAAACCCACGAAAAAAGTATAATACAACATTTAAATGATCAAAAGTTTATCAAAAATAAAGAACATGAAAAAGGTTCCGTGCAAATCTTAAATAATCAAGGTATAGCAATAATGTTTTAAAACTTCAAAAAAAAACAAAACATTTAATAAAAAACGTTTAATGCTAAAATAATCAAACAATTCTGTCAATAACTTCACCAAACGCGATGATACAACGTGCAATGCAAAATTTACATAAAGATATGTCGATAAACATGAATCAAAAGAAAACATGAAAATAAAGCCTGCTATAGGTAAGTTTATCGCAATTTTCCTGATATACTATCAAAGATAGAAAGATAACGTTTTTTACACAAATATTCTCTTGATGTCCCAGACACCATTAGATGTTAAAAGGCTTCTATCCCTGCACTATAATCGGATCAACGCTTGGCCCGCCGTGACGCTAGAAGCGTCCCTCCGGTACGGAGGATAAGTTGCCATGCATGATTAAGTTTGAATATATTCTGTTTTAAGGGACTAAACATGTTGATATTTTATATAACAGCATTAGTGCAGGCTAAAATAATGCTCAGTAGTTCCGTTAGCGGATGTGTTCTCTTTAATTTACTTAAAAGCAATACCTGGTTAACGATTATATCACAAAGGAGAGTATGGGGTTATAGATATATAATTCAAAGATAACGATATGGAGAGAACGGAAATTATTCGATAATTAGCTTTTAAAGACGGAACATCTAAAATCCTCAAATGAGTGGATTATGGCATTTTGCTATTCATGGCCTGTTTTTGCACTTTGAGAGTTAAAATCGCCAACGAGTTGAGCACAAATGTCACATTTAAAACCATGTCACAATACAGCTATATGATTGAGTGGTATTATGAAAAAATGTTTATATCTTGTAGATTAGTTTCAGATGATGGATTTTGCTCAGTGCTCTAGAAATTCTAGACTTCCATATAACCGTTTTTTCACGCGGGTTATTTTTTGCGATTTTCAATGTATATAAAAAAAGAAAAAGAAATTTTAGTCATTTTTCACTAGTCAGATTTTAACGATCTGAAATGTTAGATCTCGAAAATATCCAACAAGCTATCTTGAATATGCTCCACCGCGACAGAACATACATATTAATGATAATGCATGTCTAATTAACGCAAATAACGATATAAAATAACTTTGCCTTTGGCAGATGTGCAATCAGTGGTCTGGTCCATAAAGGGTATAGTGTCATGGACTTTCTTCGGGACACAGTTAATTAGCTTCAAGAAACTCAAAATTTTCATAGGTGGTAATGATGCAAAGTAAGTAATTTTGGAACTAAAGAAAATACTAATTCGTTCTTCTTTTTGAATAGAGAAGAAATACTATTTGTCAGTGGTGCAAATCTTTAAAGTTGTCCCCGTTATGAACGATCTGCCCTCATGTTCGATTTCTCCGATTGCGGTGTGTCCAGTGTCGCTTTTATACGCATGGAAGGTAATGAGGGCATCTCGTTTCAAAAGTGCTTGCTTTGAATGAAGATGGTCGGTAAAACATAGCTATGGTTAGGCCTACCTATAGCTCCATTTTATAATTAATTAAACAAGTGCATTTAATCAACAAAAATATCGCTTTTATTGGGACGAAAGATATCATATCAAGTCTCCAGAGACAGGTGTATGTTGCATTCTTCAGAAGAAAGCGTTCTAGATTTTCAATATATGTAGATGTCAATCATTTTTCTATCTGAATTACTGGAACATGACTGATAGCAGGCTTTGCTATCTTCAATAAGCAGAGAAGACTTTAAGATTAAAATCAGATCGATAAATAACTGTGAATAATGAGGTGAAATTACTCCTTTATGAAAAAAAATTGTATCATGAATTCTTTCTTTTTTAATTTTTTCCTTTAAATTATCTTGTTTCCTTCTTTTTTTTCTTTATTCTTTTTGATTATTATTACATTTTGCACAGCATTCTTTTTTAACTCTTTAAAACAATTTTGAAAAGAAACACGATTAATTTTTTGTTGATTGAAAACCTTCTATATTTACAGCCAATAATTTCATAGCCGATTGAGAATAGCTAATATTTGGTACACATACATGTATGATCTACTATAATGTTCAATATATGTATATATAATTTCACAGACGTCAGTACATTCTTTTAATAAACTAGTTGTGCAGAAGTTTGGTTTAAGTGAGGCTAATAACGAAATGTTTAACGAGAGACATAAACCAGATCCCGGAACAATCAGCTGTCTTAAATATGACTCAGGAGATTCAAAAGCGTTGAAAAGTTTTGCTTCGAAAACACTCTAAACATAGTGGCACTAATTAGAAAAACGTCATAATTGAGAGCAAATGATGACAAACAAACCAACATCCATCATTATCATCCGTCACAAAGGACGTTACATGTAGTTGATTCCTGCAACCTGCTAATGACAGAGTCACGCTTCACATAATAAGTCAGTTTCACATTTAGATATCTATTAAAATGTTACTGTAACTATTATTCAAAGGGAGTGGGACGACTGGTTTATCCCTGGTTAGTATAATGTGACCGGGTGCTTGTTCGGTGTGTTCGGCGGCATGCTTCAGTGAGATAACACTTTAAAAAGGACAAAAGCTCCATTATCACAAGGATGCACCACACGAATGTACTGCAGCCTCCCAAATATACCAGACATCCAGACACCGCATACAAAGGAGGCCGTCCTCAAATGATCCTAGCTGTCAATAGAACTCGATTTGATAAACCAAACTGCCATATTAATGTTAATATGAAATTTGCTTATTTTGTTTTCAGTTTATATAATAAATTACAAAAGCAGCGACAAGAATAAACAAGACAAATATGATTTGTGAACAAGTTTAAAACGTATTAAAGCATTATCCATAGTTTTCTCAACCTTCTGAAATCAATGGACAAATAAATAAATCTGAATATCAAAAGACGTATAACAAACAATAAAAACAACCTAAACTCAGGCAGAAAAATCGACCTTTTCATAAAAATATGATTTATTATGAACTAAGCAAACACCAGCAGAAATATTTTACTGATCGCGTCCCCATAGGCTGCTTTAGAGACATTTTCTGTCAAATAACGCTACTCTCCTGCCGAACTATGCTGTCTTTAATGCTTAATGTAAAGACACACCCTACCATTTGTGAAGAAGAGATATGTACTTTCTCCTAGGGTTATCTCATCAAAAAAGTTAATGTATTTAGAAGATGGCCGCAAGCATGTCTCCTCTTTTATGTTTTCAATTTTGTCACAGAAAATATGTAATTATAAGTAAGATCATCCCGGAATTAAATCCGGCTAGTGTTGTCGGAACTTTTATTATATTATATCAGATCTCTAGGAAAATACCACAGGTCATCTGTAAGTAAAGGCAAGCTTCAGTCATGGGTAGTCTGTAAAGGAACTCGTTCTCTGTATCGTGTGTACAGAGGAAACAGATACAAAATCATTTGAGTCATTTTAACATATTTCTTTGATGATATTAAATTATTTTAACCGTTTCTGAAAATAAATTATATGAAATATCCCCCAAAATTCATTAAGAGATTATCATGGATGGGCTCATTATAGAAAACAACTGTTAATTTTATCACCATCAGTGATAGTGTAGATCCTGTAATACAAAGACCAACACGTCAGTTAATAACAAAATCCAATAAACATCAAATTAAAAGTTTGCCCTTTGAAGACCATCTATTAATGATAAAAAACCCATATTAATCCGCTTTAATCATAATTCAATTGCTCTAAAATTAAAACAAAGAATAGGAATAGATTAAGAACATTAAAATTATAATCACTATGAAATATGATTATGTGTTTAGCTCCCAATTCTGCACCACAAGGTCGCGTCAGGAAGATTAAGTGAACTTATCTACCTTACAGATACAAGTGTCTGTTTGATGCTTGTTTTAATAGCATTGGCCGTAATGAAGCCAAGGGACGAGTGACGATTAAAGATTAAAGTTCCCTAACAAAAAGGTTTTTTTTAATGACAGTTCAATGAAAGGATATGTATTAACACGAATGCTACAAAGAATCCTAATCTATTCAATAAATGTACTTTTTTTCATCATTTCATACAGATTTCCTTTTGAATCTACCATTTACTTTGCGATACTTGTCAAAAGTCTTCCTGTTTAATATAGCTTCAAACAGGTTACCGCCTTTCTTTGTGACTGCCATTGCCCTAATATGGTTCGCATTCAAGGCATTCTTGTCTTTTGATGACAGGAAAAGATAAAAATCGTGTAAGAGATGTTTTCTGATTAGCTAACAAGGTCATAAAAATATCTGGCACAGTATTTCGATGAAGTGCGATAATGATTCAAAATTAGAAAATGGCTATTAAACCGAAGAATATCAATGAACACCTACATCATTGGAGCCATCAATTTATATAGGTGTTCATTTCAGACAAACACAAATGCCATTTACCAAAAAACTCCACATTTTGAATTCATTCTTGTTTTACGGCGAATCTGTAGCAGTAAAATTGTCTTGAGTTACAATTTATATTGGAGTACGGATGCCCACTGCATTGCAAGAAATAACATTATTCATTCTAGTGATTCGCAACCAGTTTATATGCAATGTAAACTTAATGAAGATACTGTGAATTGTTTATTCACTTAATCAATATTGATTTGGGAAGTGAGGAACCCCACACGTAAATGCGAAGTTGAATAAGTTGCTGTGTTGTTTTATAATGTCATATATATTTATCGGGATTTTTTTTTTGCCACGTCTTTCGGATTAAAATAGTGTGTATAACTCGAGGCCAGGCCTGTTCTGTTTACATATTTAAAATTCTTGAAACCAATCCTGTCCTGTTTTATATATAATTGTTTGACCAGGTCGGGGTAGCTCAGTCTATAGAGCACTGGATAGTGTTTGTAGGGTCCTTGGTTCGAGTCATGATCTTGTTGCTACATTTTCTCCTCTCCTGTTACAAAATCATCATTTAGGATCCTACTAAAATCATGTCATCATTAAGGCGTGGTCAAGGAATTCGAAATTTTCTGACACACAGTCGATGAAATTCATTCAAAGTCTTCAAAGTGTATACTTTACCACTAATGTATTAGGCCCAGTACTACGGACTCGTCAAAGGCTATCGCGGACAAAACCCAAGTAAAGCTCAGTACTATTTTTTAGAATACAGTCGTAACAGTTATCAAAAATCAAAGTAGACAAGCGTCTACTATGGCTTATGTAAGGATTTAATTGTAAAAAAAATAATATTAAATAATTTATGCCGTCTTTGGTGCATTCCTTCCATATAGGATATAGTGACACGGAATTTTTTCGGAATGCAATTAATTATTTTTCATATCTTTAACTTGAAGTAAAATCAGGACCTCAAACTTTTCAATGGTGGTAATGGTGTAAAGTAACTTTTGTAACTGAAGACAAATACTAAATCGTTTGCTCCTGTTTTTGATAGTGAAAAATTACCATTTGACATCGGTGTAGCATCTTAAAGCAGTAACCTATATTTAAACTGCATTTGTCTCAGAGTCAGTACAACTCTCAGTTTTTAACCCATAATTTATTACTCTTGGTTCTTGGTTCAACTTGAATAAATAGCATATCTGCCAAAATTGTACAACTTGGCTCTGACCCTCTATCATTGCCTCTTACAAAGGTAAATCTCCGTGTATCAGAATATAAATTCCCACATAGACTTAAGCAGGCACATTACCCCTATTTTTAAGGAAAATGATCCAGTGCATAAGGAAAATTATAAACACTAGAAAACTAGAAAAAATCCAGGAACGGACCCTCTACACGTATTGTTAGACAGAAATAATTGCACTTTCCTTCATGTTAGGAGAATAAAAAGTATGGCCATTGACGTTTTTAAGATTTTACATGGTATTAATCCACAGTATATGCGCACTTAGTAGATTTGAAAGTATCACATTATCATTTCAGACAAGACCTCACAGCAAAAGTACCACAGGTCAGGACCACAAGGTATGACAAGAAATCGTTCTCTTTTGGTACAGTCCGGGTGTGCAACAGTCTCCCAATGACATCAGAAAGGCCGCATTCTTCACTGTCTTCAGAAGACTGTTGAACACCTGGAAAGGCTCAATGTGCAGCTGCAACATTTGTACCAACTAAGACTTTTTTAACTTACGCGTTACTTTTTGTGTTTTTCCTGCTGCTTTTAATGCCTACCTTACTTTGTTTTTTTTTTAATTCTTTTAGTTGCTTATATTTATTGTTTGTGTCACAAATGTCAGTCTTATTATTAACTATCATCTTAGGTGTTGTATTAATGTTTCAGAGTATGCTATATTAGCATTTACCATGTCAAATTTTATCTTTTGCCATATTGGCATATTTGTACACTACTGTCTTTTAATATGAAATGTATTGCATGCATAAGCTTTGTGTTGGCATGAACTTTAACAATTTAGTGCTATTTTACTCAGTGTGATGCATGTTAACTACTGTGATATATCTGTGTGATGTCTCTTATATTTTCGTTGTCATAACTTACAGTCATAAGAATATCTCTAATAAACAACAACCTTAAACATCAAAACGTAAAATGCTTACCTTATATTGACTGTTTTGTTTTTAATAGCATGGCAGCTTCAATACAACGTTCATCGAACCGAATACACAATTCCGGGATTTTCGGAAATTACGTCATTTGAATCGGCGCTTCGAGAACCTACTAGAATATCCCTGGGGAAATTTCTGAACAATGCCAAAAGTTTACCTAATTCGAGACCATCGTTTAGGGGTTTTGTGGCACCTATCGAAGACTTAAAGGAATCATTTTATTCGGGAAAACATCACCTTTTGACGGCTGGTAACTTCTGTTCATATACTTTATTATTAAAATCATAAGGACGAATTAAACAGAAACCAGTGGTGAAAATGGCGATTTTTGCCTGTTTGACCCAAAATTTCGACCTTTTAAAGGTATTCCGAATCGATCAACATTATGTCAATCGAGAGATCACGTCAAGACTGATCAGCATTCAAAATTTCAGCAGATTAGTTTATACCGTTTCCTCTCGAATTACGGTTATAAGCATGTTGTAAGGTTTAATAAGCCGTGTTAACATTTCGTTCAAAAACGATAAGATAACTCGCTATCGCTCTTTCTCTTCAATTAATATTAAATATAGTTTTGTTACCAGGGAACACAAAACATATCACACCGAGGCTCGCCATTTTATGGACTTAATATGACATAACGGCAATCTTTCCATTGTGTCGCCATGATAACCTACTCGGTTGTGTATTATAGTAAGCCATTTTTATTATACACAATAAACCAAACAGCGTTTATGAGTCGGTCATATGATATAGGATTGTCTGGTGGTCAACCATTGCTGGACACCAGTTACCCATAAACCCGCTAATTGTGGTAGCTGAAACCTATCGGACGCAGAAATTTAAAACCAGATTCAATAACCAAACTGTAGCGTCTGTCGAAACAGTTCTGTGTGCTGTTTTGTGGCATTTCTATGACCAGAGATCAATTCGAGAATGGGGTTGTATTACGTTTTCGCCTGAAGTGTAAATAGTGGAAACAGAGCGCTGTCCTATCACTAGACAACTGATTGATAAATATGTATGATGGTTTCCATATGTTTCCTGACGCAAATATTTTTTTGGAAACATCTGATATTATTTACATATTCTCTGGGAAATAGCCGTAAATAGTTCTTTAAAAAATAACACATCGTTATTAATGTTGATATTGATACAAAATGACATTGAAATGTTTGAGGGAAAACTTACAACCAATAGGGCAACGCTGTAGCCAATCTTGTTATTTTCGATGCACGAAAGTAGCTTGATAAGTCATTTCACGAGTCATTATTATCTCGTATTATCTATATTGATCATTGAATGATCATAGCGATATTTGGTAAAGTCGCTGGTCGAATCTTTAGAGAATACTGACTTTGGGAGCCGCTTGCGTGATATATGTGTCACTAGTTGCTTTTCTAAATAAGCCACTTATGCGCCAATGTGAAAAACCCCACAGTTTTCGGGTGTCCCGGCCAGGTCAGGAATCGAACTCTGGGCTCGGGGGTGAAAATCTAAGACTCAACCGACTGAGCCATAGAAGCACAATCCGTCAATTACATTGACTGTATTATCACGTTGTTCAACCCACACCAATCCGCTCATATTACGCTTTTTAAAGTCGAATTTAAAATTTGCGAGTAGTTGTGTGAATATGTCTACACCACTTGCGTTGAAAATGATATCACCATTTTATCATTTTGATGTAATTTCAATTCAATTATAAGTGTATAAAATACCAATATACCAGAGAGAAAGGTGAAATCATACTTAAGTTGTGCTAGTCGCTAATGTAATTTCAATATTATAAAATAAATTTGAAATTCGCTTATGGAAAGTAACGGGCATATGTACAGAAATTTTAACTTTGCCTTTAGGCGATTTCTAGTGGAGGATGGCTATTATGATGTACCTAAATGGCGCTAGTGTTATTTCCATATCTGAAAACTTCGAATGGTTTCTTAACTCATTTAACCTAAAGCTTCCTAACGGCCTCTTCCAACCTTTGAGTTAGAAGAATTCAAACGTGTCTCCAGGGGTGAATGAGCTAATTAGAACAAACACAGTTGTATCTGAAGAGGTGCTCAAGTGTAATTGTGACGCTCAAAAAAATCTGGTCGAATTTAACGTAAGAAGGGTCACTGTTGAATTTCTATTTGTAGAGATGACTAGTTTCGAAAAAAATGGAATATCCACATTTACTCTTAGGGAGGAGACAAGTCGTTAGGAGTCAATTTATCGAGTACGGAAGAGGCAAGACTTCTCTGGTTAAATGGTTAAATTCTCTTATAGAGAGATTCACGGTGAATCTGTACAGTGACTAGTTAAAAGTGAATGGAATTTTCGCGTTTGTTCTAAGAGGAGTCACATAACATAACGGAGTTAGGAGTTAATATATCAAAGACGAAAATGACAGTCCTCTCTGGTCAAATTTCACTACAGGAGAGTCACGGAATGAATCTGTAAAGTGACTGATTATGAGAGAATGTAATCTGCGCATTCACTGTAAAAGGAGTCGTCGATAGGAGTCAATTAATAAAGTGTCAATTTATGGAGTACGGAAGTGATATTTCTGGCCTTTTATCTTCTAACGAGAGAGTCAATGTTTAATTTAAAAAGTGTGACTAGTTATGAGATAATAGAGTGTGCGCATTTACTCTAAGAGGAGTCACATTTAGGAGTCAACTATTTTGGAGTCACTTGTCGAGTACGGAAGTGATATTTCTTCTCTGGTCAAGTTTCTGTCAGTGTTTAATCCAGTTTAAAGATTATAGAACATGTTCTGCTACTGTTAGAGGATTCACATATAGAGTCAACTCGTTAGGAGACACTTGATCGAGTTCGGGAGTGACCCTTCCCCTCTCCCTCCCCTAAAATATTGATCTATCGGGACTACTTAAGACGCCACTCACCACACACATGTATATGTATATATATACCTTAACGGAGGCCGATTACCAGCGACTGCTCACGAGGCCCGCTGGCCGTGATACCATTATCTGTGGGGAACGTCTGAAATAGCTGAATGTATAATTACAAATAATCAGTCAGTACCATCATCTTCTGTAGCCTGTGTGCAGTTCGCGAACCCACGTCAGTGTGTCCGATTGTGTGAACTCTATGGATGACTGTTGGAATTGACATGTGATTGTTACCGTTATATCAACAGTATGATGTATTATTACAAATAGTGTTAACTTTGATTTCCAATGGACGGGTTTTCAGGTAAGATTTTAAATTATTTATCTCGGTTTCATGTTGTTTGATTTCATTTGTTCGTACTGTTTTTATTTTCTAACGAACAATATTCATCAAAACCTGTTTCAGGAATGAAGATCATAGCTCGTATTGGGATTAATTTATATTGAATGTGAAACTGATTATAATTGAAAGCTGTGGTTTTATCAATATTTCTTACAGTTTCATAGTTTCAAAAGTTTGCCCTATGAGAGAAAATATAACAAAACATGGTATATGTTCATTAAAACTGTAATGGAAATTAATTCATTAGCTTACATTAGGGCCAATTCACATAAAGACGTTAAATTGATAATTATCGTTTGTTACTACTTATTCTCTCAAATCTATCCAACAGGAGCAACAAAGGTTACTCATTTTTTTCAAACTGACAAACTGTGTTGATTAAATATCGCTAACTTAGTTGAACATCTTAATAATATTCAACGGTATGCTTATCTATTTAACACATTTAACATATAAATAGCAAATATTCATATACCACGTGCAACTTGATAAAATTACGTGTTGGCGAGAGCAAGATTCTAATATTATGAATCGTGATAAATGAAATAATCATTTATGTAAGGTACTGTTATGTAATGTAGAATTTCGTGATTTCAGGATCATATATTTTGTACATATTATATAAGCTCATGTCGGAGATATTCGTCTATCGAATTGATATGCAAGTCAAACACCATTATCAATACTGAATTGCTTTATAACAAGTTAAATGATTGTAATTGTAACAAGGAATGAACAGCGAAACATCACTATTTTTGTGCGAAATTAAACTACAATAGAGTACACTATATTTTATATGTTTTCTGCAAAATGTTTTAGGATTTACAAATAATGTGTTGAAGTTAAATACCATACCATTTCTGTGTAGTTACAGCTAATTGCCGATGGTGTATCCAGCTCAGCATTGATGTTACTAAATCACACGACTATACTGTTTGGTGGATATCATGGGAAGCGCTTAGTATAAAACATCTATATAATAAAATACTAGTGTTAGGTTGAGTAAATGAAACCATAATATCGGAACAACATGAGGAGTTTAGATAGCATGTGGATAAGAACTATAACGATTGGCACCCTAATTAAAGACGGACATCGATATCGCTACAGGGATGCAATTGGTATCATTTAAACGAATACAATGTAAATGTAACATTTAAAATAAACATCGAAAACGTTATGACTACCAGAACTTTGTGTGAAATTTACAAAAGTATAATCTCTAAATAAATGTTTTTTTGCACTAATTTAAGTAATTGAATAGCAATTTAAGAATTTAAAAAGCTATGTCTAATAGTAAAACAGCATAGTAATACCGCACATGCTTTACGTGTAGTATGTCTAGTGACTAAAAAGCTAAATATTGATGTTTTGTTAAGATAGCGATTGGGTTTCCAGTACTTCGTATATATATGTTACTACATGTATTTCAGACGACAAAGCTGCTTAACGGATAACCTAATATGGCTTCGTGGGTCACATCTTCTTAAGATCTCTATAATTATACACGAATATTGTTCGTTGGCGCATAAAAGTGAGCTTTGGCACTAGAAATGAAGCCATAATATCGAAATTAAATGAACGATTTTTATATCGTGAGACTAAGCGGTATCACTAAGGACACTGTAATATCATACGGAATACTATATATGGATACAACTGGCCTGTATCATAGTGCTATAAAATCACAAAGGGTTCTGTATAACTGGAAATATTCGTTGGGCTGCATTTTTCATTATTTTCGTTGTTGCTGCAGAATCACGATTATAAACACAATGCCAGTTGTTTTTATTGATTAATATACTATAATCGATATCGCTCTATAGCCTAATGATGATTATTTTTATCTCCGACATCAGGCAAGGGAATACGTTACACGTCAATATCCAATCTTACACAATATATGTTTTTATCTCCTGTAAAAATGGTATATTGTACAGCGGCCGCGGTGACCGATTGGTTAAAATGTACCGACATATTACCACAAGCCCTCTACCCCTGGGACGCGAGTTCGAATCCCATGTTGAGCAGTAGCCAGGTACTGACTGCTGTTCAGTGGTTTTTCTCCGGGTACTATGGTTTTCTTCAACCAACAAACCCGGCACGTCCTTAAATGACCCTGGCTGGTAATTGGATGTTTAACAAATAAAACCGATATATTGTAAAATCTGTTATCACTCTTGTTAGAATAGGCGATTAGAATCCACAAGTACAAATATCTTGTTTGTGTTATATGAGTCTTTTTCCTAACATCACGTGTACACACCAGTCTCTTTTTTCCATAGAAATTGATCAGATTAAGCTATAATACGACCAACACCTGTTTGACAGATCGTCATGTGTCAGTCAGGTAGACAAAATTCGCCAGTAAGGTTACTAAACTATCATACGTATTGAAAAGTGAAAGTTCAAATGCGGATTTCCTAACCTGAGCATCTGTTTCCATATAAACAGGTGGTGTTCAGTCGATACGGGGGCATTATTGATGAAAAAACGATATAGCGTGTTTTCTCACCATTAAAAGTACATACGTCAATGGAAATATCACGTTCTTGAATTGATGTTTTAAAGCTCTTTTATATGTGGTTAGATAGGATAGGGATGTTTTACCCGAGGGTTACAAAATGTAGTAAAACCAGAGACTTGAAATAAGTTTCACAGTAGTTTGTGACCCGAGGGGAGAATTTTCCTACCCTTCTAATCCATATATGACAGGCTATTTTTCTCCCGTCTGAACGTTATTATTACAAATATCCCGACATTTTGGGTGTTCATGTAAGTTGATTTTTAACGTAAACCCTTATCTATGCCTCCTTTTCAATAAAACCAGTCTGGTTTCAGACATTGTTATTGAAATTTTACCGGGAAAACGCCGTGACGTCAGGTGGTTGTATTTGGATAAACCAGCATTACACAATAGGTAAGAGAGCTTATTGGCAGTTGATGCACTTATTTGTATGTTCGACAGACAGCGTGATAACACTGTAGAGTCCACAATAATATGTCCCATCCTTTTGGTAAGCGACAATCACACGGTTAATTACTATTTCACACATCGAGAACAAAAGAAAAGGGGTCTCGAAAGGCTGTAGCTGTTGATTCGACGTTTCAATCAGCTTAATGATGCGCATGCCTTCGCTATTTGTCTAATTTGTGTCGAACGTCGAAAGTGTTTTATATAATATTGTTTTTATTACATCAACAATGTTCCATTAAATGTGGTGATTTCATTACATTGTTATTGCTATTTCACTCATCAAACGGAGTAGATTCCACCGCCGAATGATATATGTTATCTAATAGAAACAGTTAAAGACAAAGTAGAATATGCCTTCAGAAACAAAATTAAAAGTTACATACTTTACACTATAATCATGATTAAAAAGTTTGAGATATTGAAAACAAAATGCATCATGGTAAGAAATCTGAGGCGCTTTAATAAATATGGAATGAAGTAAGGATAAAGCAACATATCCAAAACGAAGTTTTATGTGTTTATGAGAAAAAACACTAAAATGTATATAAAACTGAGCGAATAATGAGACAAGGAAGTAATTCTAACCGTGTAAACAAAATGTATTGTCGATTTTGTTAGACAGTCTGTCCCTTTATCACGATAGCACAATAACATAATATATCGGTAAGAATAGAAGATATTAGAGGGTAAAAAAAGACACTTTTAACAATAAAGTTGAACGCAATAAACCGTTCGAAGAGCGGAGACCGAAAGCGGAATCTACAGATCTTTAGTCATGGTGTTCAAATGAACGCTTCATTGAAATAAGCGAGATATTTGGAAATAGTTGCGCGTTAAATACAAAAAAATAAATCATTCGCCTGAAGAAAATTTACATGTCACCGAGTAAATATCAATAATTGTCCAAGTAATAAAATATATATTTTGATTTGTCGCCGATGTAGCATATTTAATGTAATGATATAACATATGCCACGTGTTTTGCATTTCTTATTACATTATCTATATATTTTAGATTGCCCATTATCTTGTCAGGCTTTCCCGTCAATTCTTTTCTGTGTTTACAATAACTACAATTTCCTGTCTCGAGTGACCACTACTGGTCATTATGATGGACGAGGCCGGTGTTACTTACTGACGCAATTTGTCTTGACCGTTTATCCCCAATTAACAGCGCGCGCGTACCTTAATGGCATGTTAGGCGTCTACAGTGGTTAACATTCACAGATACACGGACATGACCTGCTAATGGGCCAATCCCCCGGAGGGCCATGTTATTCCACCAAGTTTTTGTGTAAATAGATGCTCCGTCGCCACCATCTCCTGATTAGTTAGCGATCTTCGGGGGTCATCGAGTTTCATTCATTAACTTCGGAGAGGGTGTGAATTAGACATGTTTTCGTTACTTTAATGTATAGGGTAATTTTAGAAGAAGTACTACTGGTATTTTTCTGAATCTTGTGAAATATTTTGTTAACTGAATCTGAATGTTCATCGATATAATGGATGTTCATCAGAGTTAGTTTTGTAAACTGATTCGTGTACTTCTACATTAAGGTTACGAATTCCATATACTGATTCCAAAAAACAACACTCATCTGCTTATTAATTATATTTGTTAATTAAACAAACCCAACATACTTTAAAATATCCTTCCTGCGTGTGATCAGGAACGCATTTTATGAGCAGTTTTATTTTAGAACTTAATCAATGCAGCCTGCGTGCATTAACGATGTTTTAAAGTTTAAGTATTTGGGTTTATTAAATTTCTCTATAAATGAAGGCTTGTAATACCTGTGAATACCTACATGTGTGAATTAGATTGCCGCCTATATGTTTCCTAGTGCTTATAGTGCACATCCATGAATGTTACATGGCCAATTTCGGCGAGTTTGCATCGACGCAGATGTACATTTTTTAAATTATTTTGCCTAACATTTTCTCAACATTCGATATGTTTTAAATAACCACTATATATGTTCTGAAACAAGTTATTAAGGTTTAACTGTAGCATTTATAACATCTGTACCTATGGTCTTAAATAAAGTTGCAACACCCAACACATACTAATTAAGAATCGTTTTGCTGTGTTGCCGTATGACATATGTAAAGATACTGAATATTCGCTGTAATTTTGGCGACACCGGGAAATTAAGACGACCCGCGTTAAGTAAAGGACGACTGTTTAAAGTTGTTCAGGGGATGTATCAACAACAAGATTATAAATATTAAAACTCTAGAAAACTTATAAACCTTAAATATCAAAGTTACGTTTAGAATTGAAAAATAGAAAGTCGTTTCGGTTATTGTATAATGTAACCAAACTTTCTTTCGCGTACGATTAATTTTCGCGAATTTCGCAATCAAGGTAAATTCGCAAATGTTTATCTCCGCCATTTGATATCTTCTACAATAATTGCGTAATATTAAATTCATAATATATTTTGATTTAATTTTAAATCCGCAAACTAAATCTTCCAAAGAATGTTTTGAAACGGAAATCGCGAAATTTAGTAGCCACGAAAAATAAGTTGGTTCGGAGTACATATCGTTGACGGCTCCCGTGTAGTGGTCGTCGCGTGCTGAATTTGGCTCCTGTTTGGCACTATGTAACAGCGTTTTTTCATCGTTCACTAACATTAGTTAGTGTACTCAAACATAACACTATAGTGAGAGAATGACGCCATTGGTCAGCACACCATAACTTCCCCTTTAACACCGCTCCACTCACCACAAACACGCTCATGTTGTTGTTCATAGGATAAAAAGCAAGCCAATCAGCCAGACAAATTGTTGATGGCATCGGACTGGACACGCACAAGGTCACGTGATACTTACAACCAACACATAACTCAGCCGACACTCGTATTATCACAAAGGATGGCACGAAAAATTCTATAGTTGTGTCTGGAGCATAAATAAACTGTTTCTGACACATTCAGCCAAAGACTGAATGGCATTACAGAGATGCTTCATCACACGGTAACTTCGTTAGCTGTCTAAACAAACAAAATTAGTGCAATTTATATCGTGTAGTTTGTATTTCAAAGTGTTATAATTTTATAATTTGATTTTGTGGCTAACAAATTTTCACATTTGACGGCAACAATGTAATGGTTACGTGTATTCATCAATGGACGATTCCTTTTTAAAGTTTGATCCAATAACATTCTCTGTCAGTTTATATAAATCAGTCTTTGAGTTTATATGAGACTTGAGATATGTTGCCTTGGTCTAATGGACCGTCGAGATTCCAATAAAATGTATATCGAAATTTGTCTTAAAGCACAATATTACACAACCGATGGGGGAAATAGTTTTATTTATCGCATAATCCGCCTGATATCCAGTTGTGTCACCTCTGTGGTGACTATGTATATGTCACTACCATAGTGCAGATGACCTGGAGCGATTTTCATTAGCTAAAAATCCATTGTGACGCCACGGCTTGGTTTCAATAAACGACATTCACATGACGTCAGGATATGCCAAAGTAATAAAAAAAAATGCGGCCTCTGCTAGATTTTTGCATCACATTTTGAGTATTCGAAATGTACGTTGTTGTAGTTATGTGTAGTTATTTGACGAAACTCGTTTGTCAAGGCTCGTAAAATACACTCATAGTTTCATACAATCTTATATAAAATGAACAGTATTATTAAATCCTATATATAATATTGAGAAAAAAACCTTTTACAACTTCTTAAACACACAGACAATAAATATTTACACAGATTATGTTGATCTTAAATTAAAGTCTCATTGATTCTATCCTCGAAAAGCCAATCCTTACGATTCCTTGATGTAGAAAAGTACCACAGGGCATTGCGTAGGGTTCACGCAAAGGAACAAACAGAGACAAAATGCATATTTTGTCAATAGTCAAAAAAACCTTGCTGTTTCCCATCACCTTTGTTCTGCACGCCTATTACTGTCGCTGTCCTTTGCTGCAATGTGATGCAGTCTCAATCTTGTATTCCGATTATCTTATGCAAATCTGGAAATTCGCTTCGATTTGCTGATTTGCAAGATCCTGTAGACTGAGCTATAGACCTGGCTTTCAATAGTACGTTATACCTACTTAACCAAACTGATAAGCTTTAGGATTTAATGTTCGATCCTTACTATTCTACATATGATAGCATAAAGACAGGGATGTCAATTAACTTAATGATTTCTATAATGATCAGAATTAATGCAACACATTATATTTTTACCCACTGGTAATTTTTTAAAGAATATGATCCGAATTATTATCTAAATATACTTCAAGTTAAAAATATAAAAAATAATTATTTGCATCCCGAAAAAATTCCGTGGCACTATATCCTATATGGAATGAAGTATTGATTGCGCTTGCACCAAAGGCAAAAGAAATTATCTTATATTATTTTTTGTGTTAATTAGACATATGTATACAAGATTAAACACCAACTATTGTTCAAATGAAGTATATCATTTATGCTCTGTCGGCGGTGGAGCATCTTTTTAAAGAATATGATCCGAATTATTATCAACATCCGTCTCAACCTTCATGCCCGACAACTTGTTCCGTGCTTAAAGTAGGTCATTTCCAATTATGAATTCATGAACTGACTTCAGCACTCCTTTGACTTCTTTATATCGCTACCGACAGTCGGTTTGTGATGCAAAAAGGTTCATATACTATTGTTTAGAGGTGTTGTAAAAAATACGAGGAGTACCGCAAATCATGGTACAGGTTGTCTTGAATGTGATTCGCGTTAAAGCAACTTCAACTGTATTTCTAGACGATTCCAAAAGATTTACTGATCAAGATGGCGCGCCTTCTGTAGTGAAAGCGTATTCATGTATGACAGTTACAAGCCTCGTTATGTATTACCTACGGTGTAACGTTTCAACATTTGTATTAGGATGAATGAACATTTTGTGGCGTGAACCTACAATCATGAAATTTGCTGCGAATACATAAACGCTCAAAAATCACGTGCATGTTTTACATGTAAATGTATATACGTTTATTATTTTATATATTACGGATATCTAGTGGGAACACAATCATGTTGTAACCTGGTTTAAAGTTGACATAAATTACCACATCGTAAAATAACGCACGCTTACAGTTTACGCTGATACGATTAATTGTTCGGGCCTGTGAGAGCGTTCTACTACAAATCACATTAATTCTATTTGTGCTGAAAAGTTACAGCTTTTCTTGTTATTGTGCCTCGGAGTCATGTAAATAACTGTTCATAACGGCGCCATATCCTATTTTATATTTCCCTCCCATGTCCATCGTATGGGTCAAGGTGTTATTGTGGGGTTGTACCTGAAGTATACAAGAAATCCTTTTTAAGTTTTTTGTGATCTTTATTGCTCGGCGATGTTTCAAGAGTGACAATTAAATCATAATATTCATTTATATAATTACAGTATAAAGAGTGTTAATTAATGATAGTTGGACATACATAGTGCTTAACGCTTAGATATGAAATCAAAACAAACATACACAATGCGTAACGCTTAGACATTAATAAACAATACATTTAAAGAATCGGGTTTGAGTAAATACACGACAGTTCTTGTGTTATATACATCCCATCCTAACAGCGCGCTAAATTTGAATTGATAACGCTCCGTCAAAATGGATTGCCTTTCCCCAACAATTTCTCGGGGTAGAAACTATACAATAAGTGCAGACATATACAATTAAATTATCAGTGATCGTATACTCCCTTATAAATGTTTTAGACTGTAATTTAAGTTGAATGATGAAGAAAATGTTGTTTTGTTCTCTTCTGCAAGGTCTTCAAAACTTAACCGGAAATCAGCAAAGCAATTATAAAATTGGAACCAAAAGGAATAAGATTTCCGGATAAAAACTAAATTCTGGTTTTTGGAAGAATTCCGTAACATAGTCAACTAAACATTACTGATTATAATGTAAAGCTTATAAATTATTTTATGGTTCAGTGATAGATGATTATTTACGTATTTTACACAGACAGTAAATATATCAAATATATCAAAAATAATCATTTAGATAAAAGCAATACTGAAGTTGGAGACATAAAAATAACTCCTATTATCAACTTATTCAGAGAAATAACTAGGAATACATTATCTCCTAAATAAGGAAGTACAGTTACAATATATATATATATGTGAAACATAATTTTAAGTTATTGATCAGGGAAATTATTCCATTAGTAAAATATGCTTTATATACATAAAATTGTTTACCAGCAAGTGGTTATAAAACATTCCTATGTTAAAAGAATAGAAAATATTGAACGGTAAAAGTTCATAAAAAATGTAATAAAAAATACATTCAAAGTTTGACTCACCTGAAGTATACAAGAAATCCTTTTTAAGTTTTTTGTGATCTTTATTGCTCGGCGATGTTTCAAGAGTGACCCAACACCGAACATCAGAAATCTTGTATACCCCAAACATGAGATTAACTATTTAGCCAATGAGATGTCTTGTTTAGATTCTTTCTTAATTATGATGACCAATCAAAGATGATATATTAATTGGTCAACGTTCTGCCCATGCGTCAGGTCCCATGCTCACGTGTCTCAGTGACGCGGACCTGCAGTGAAATAATCCTATTGCGCCTATCGCCAATTAATTATATCTATTATTCAAACAACTCTGGCTGACAGCAATTAAGTCCAATTCAAAGTCTTTTGGTTCGACATAACTGTTACCAATTAATTCATTCCGGAATGTTAGCTGTAACAATAATCTTTACAAATTTCGAGTCAGGAACATGTGTCAGCCGGCTAGATTGCATTTTATTTGTGATTTATCTAATCTAGACTTTACATCCTACAAATCCTATTTTCTTTGTTGTTACAGCTTACTGCCAAACTGGTTTTGGAATTACACAATTCCTACTCTTACAGAATTTGAGAATTATTTGAGAAACGTTTATTTTCTGAACATTGTAATATTTAAAATAAAATTTAACTATCAATTTATTGACCATATTTAGCTAGAATAAATTTCAACTAAAAATACGGCGTGATACAAACATGAAACACACCTACTACAAACATGTGACTGTGTGTTGGTTGGTTGACTTTTATTTGTATGTGGCCTATGCCTAGTGTGTTGTTGCGAATGATTTTGTCTATGACGACTGTGAGTTGTAAATGACTGTGAGTGTGTTTGACCATTTGACTTTATCACATTTACCTCAGTCCGCATTGACTTCACATCCGAGGCCAAGGACTCAATTTTGTCTAGCACTAACAAACAAACTACTTGGACTAGCAGTACTATCCTGTACGGAAGTTTCCTGATTAAAATTTTCTAATAAGGCCACCTCTGCCAATTCGGCAACCTTGATAAGGTCATCTAAATTCTGTGGCTCTTTTTGAATCACAGAAGACCTGATTTCCTTCTTTAAACCACCTAGAATGATATCAAAAATCTGTGTGTCTGACATTTTTGCAATTTTAGCCTTATATCGTACATTATGAACAAAATCTAAGACTGGTTGCCTAGCACCTTGTGACAAACTGTTTACATCACGAACATTTGACCATCGTGAAAATGGTTTAGAGTCAAATCTATCAAGAAAAGCTGTTTCCAGCTGAGCCATATCATTCTTAACAGTATCTTGTAGTCCATCATACCACCGGAAAGCACTACTGTCTAGTTCCAAACTGAGCGCAAATAATGGTGCTTTCTGCTCATCTTTTACTTGTGTAAAAGCTAGGAAGTTTTTGAATCTATCAAAAAATGTGCGTGGGTCTTCGCCCTTTCTTCCGGAGAATTTTCCTAACTGTATACCATGACCAATACCAGCCATACCTGAATATTTGTCAATCTCCTCTGAAATCCGTTGCTCTGCTACTAACGGCAGTTGTTGGACATCTTCGTCATCTGTATTAGAGATAGGTGGCTGTGGTGTCCCTCTAAACCAGTATCGTTGCTGTTGAAGTTCAGACATCTACATAGTCCGAGATCATGAGTTGGATCCTACACCAATTTGTCAAGGTGTTATCGTGGGGTTGTACCTGGATTGCTGAAGTATACAAGAAATCCTTTTTAAGTTTTTTGTGATCTTTATTGCTCGGCGATGTTTCAAGAGTGACAATTAAATCATAATATTCATTTATATAATTACAGTATAAAGAGTGTTAATTAATGATAGTTGGACATACATAGTGCTTAACGCTTAGATATGAAATCAAAACAAACATACACAATGCGTAACGCTTAGACATTAATAAACAATACATTTAAAGAATCGGGTTTGAGTGAATACATGACAGTTCTTGTGTTATATACATCCCATCCTAACAGCGCGCTAAATTTGAATTGATAACGCTCCGTCAAAATGGATTGCCTTTCCCCAACAATTTCTCGGGGTAGAAACTATACAATAAGTGCAGACATATACAATTAAATTATCAGTGATCGTATACTCCCTTATAAATGTTTTAGACTGTAATTTAAGTTGAATTGATGTAGAAAATGTTGTTTTGTTCTCTTCTGCAAGGTCTTCAAAACTTAACCGGAAATCAGCAAAGCAATTATAAAATTGGAACCAAAAGGAATAAGATTTCCGGATAAAAACTAAATTCTGGTTTTTGGAAGAATTCCGTAACATAGTCAACTAAACATTACTGATTATAATGTAAAGCTTATAAATCATTTTATGGTTCAGTGACAGATGATTATTTACGTATTTTACACAGACAGTAAATATATCAAATATATCAAAAATAATCATTTAGATAAAAGCAATACTGAAGTTGAAGACATAAAAATAACTCCTATTATCAACTTATTCAGAGAAATAACTAGGAATACATTATCTCCTAAATAAGGAAGTACAGTTACAATATATATATATATGTGAAACATAATTTAAAGTTATTGATCAGGGAAATTATTCCATTAGTACAGTACCTGAACCGTTTAACGTTCCCAGCCTAACGCAAACGCAACGCAAAAAAATAGTTCGTTAGCTAACGCTAACGATTGCTAACGCTAACGATTAACGATTAACGATAAACGATTAACGCAATACCGGCTAACGATTAACGATTAACGCAAAACGCAAAACGATCGGCTATGATTAACCGGAAATACCGTTGTTATAATCACGGACACGGCTTGACGGTAAATGAATTACGGATCTTGATGTTTTGAAATACAAACGAAAGTACAAGAAAAACTGGAGTATGTTCGGGATTAAAGTTTCTGTATATCATATAAACATTTGCCTATGAAAACTATATGGACACGATGAAGTCAAAGACGACAGTACTCGATGCAAAGTTTCCATGTACAAAATGTACGTTTACAAAATGAATGACATGTGCAACTGTATGTGTGGAGAAAGAATGGTATTATTCTAAAGTGTCATATTTACCCGGTATTTTAAGAAATAACAAATTGTTACAGCATCTCTTTAGTGATAATCACACAATGAAGTCAAACACGACTGTACTCGATACGAAGTTTCCACTTCACACGTACGTTTACAAATTACTTGTACAACCGTATGTATTAAGAGAGAATTGTGTTATTCTAAGTGTCATATTTGTCCGACATTTTAAGAAATAACAAACAAATTGTTACAACAACACTTTATTGATAATATTACCGTCACAATGTCATAACTTTAGTGAAGCGATCAGGCGTATACTGGTACATGTACTTTAAATGGAAACATTTTCACACATTTAAAATGCTGTAAATCAAATTTCCATCTATATGTTTGATTTATATTATCGATGTGTCATAACTCAACAATGGTAATAATTAACATCTTATAGTGTTTCTCGCATCAATCACAAGTTTCAGGGTTTTTTCCAGATTGTCGAAAGGCTCTTCCGCTTATCATGGAAAATTGTATTCTCGGAATATTTGTTTCATAACGGATTACACGCTGTATATAATTAGGGTGTGCATTCATAAAAGCTCATTGCTTACAATTGACTAGGCATCGATTTTAGGGTCGCACATGTACATTTACAAATACACGTACATACGCCATAGCTAGTGTAATAAAGATTGAACATTTGAATTCGTGTTTCGCCATTTGCAGTTCTCTCATTTTATAGTTCATGCATATAATAAAGATATAAAGAACGGAAATATTTCACTTCCAGTTATCTATATTCAAATTAAGTCAAATTATGCATAATCATTGATGACAACAACGATGAAGATAGTGATGCACATGCATACATGTATGTACACTGAAGATAACTGTAAAATTGCATTGCGACAATTTTCTACGTATATTTGTAACTGGCGTAAGAAATATAGTTATTTGATCACATTTCACACCAAGCAACTCTTCAATTTACAGTTTAAACAAATTAAATATTCATACAATGTATAAGTGTAAGCTAATTCATTCCAACGTAATCTATAGGAAAGCATATTGCCCACATCAAAACTTTGAAATACGACAGTATATATATGTCCGTGAAATGTACTGTCACAGTGTATATTTTTGTACGGGGCACAGGTAAGTTGGGTATAAAGTTAATCTCCCTCCCAAGAAGGGAAAGTGTTAATTACAGGTGAACTCCGCCCGTGGCCAGCTACAGGGGGTCGACACAAGGTAACACCAGTCGTGACCTATATACCTGTACAGGTAAAATACCCGTGCGCGTCACGCTGGGAATTGAAAAGATTCCAGGTACAAATAACAACGAACACATGTGAGAAGGTGCCCGTGACTGTCCAGTTTTTATTGATATGAGCTTAAAGGTATACCCGTGCCTGATTTGACACGCGTACAGTACGTGTGAAGGCTTTAATACAATGTAACGTACCCCTGCACAGTTCGAATTCTCTACACGTGTTAACATGTAGTTGTAGGTATACTCGTACATTACAAACATTTACATCATTTTATTCCATTTTCATATATATATGTAGATACAAGTACTAATTAATTGCGTTTAAAAATATGTACATGTAAATGCCAAATCTCACCTATTCCCCGTGTTCAAACTCGTCATGATTTTTAAATTTCACGAATTTATTTACAAATCTCCCGAGTCTTTTTTAGCGTTCTTCATACATTGATGAAATTTAACATAACAAGAAGAATATGATGCAGCGTGTCTGTAATAACATTTTTATATTTTTTATTATCTGTTTTAGCTATATTCTTGTGTAATCTTTCAGCTGTCGTGGATTCTTTCTAAAATAATGCTTTTGACATTAATATTCTGTAAGACAGTTTCGTTAATATTTTGAATTGCTTTCGCAGAAATCATAGTAACTACAAACATATATATGATATATGTTTCTGATAATAATAATAAGAAGTTTTGAAATGTCATTTAAATACGAGTATTTCAGAACGTTTTCACGGATAGGAGCGTACGTCATGTATATGCGATCTTGTTACTGTACATATTTTTATTTCAACCACATCTAACAAACATATATACATCCAAAAGAGATATAAAATGCAATACAATACACTTTATTCATATTATTTTTTTTTCATAGATGTTATGATAATCGCTTCTACACGAAGCGGTAAACGTAATATCATATCCGGATCGTCAAAGCATCTCACCGGCATTTGGTTCTATTTTTAGTGGCTAACGTTAGCGGAAGTGGGTCCTGCTAACGATTAACGCAAACGATTTCTAACGCAAACGATTGTAAACGCAACTAACGATTAACGATTGCTAACGCAAACGATAACGATTAACGATAAACGATTGCTAACGCTAACGATTGCTAACGGAAATAACGCAAACGCAAACGAAACGCAAATTTGGGAACGTTAAACGGTTCAGGTACTGTAAAATATGCTTTATATACATAAAATTGTTTACCAGCAAGTGGTTATAAAACATTCCTATGTTAAAAGAATAGAAAATATTGAACGGTAAAAGTTCATAAAAAATGTAATAAAAAATACATTCAAAGTTTGACTCACCTGAAGTATACAAGAAATCCTTTTTAAGTTTTTTGTGATCTTTATTGCTCGGCGATGTTTCAAGAGTGACCCAACACCGAACATCAGAAATCTTGTATACCCCAAACATGAGATTAACTATTTAGCCAATGAGATGTCTTGTTTAGATTCTTTCTTAATTATGATGACCAATCAAAGATGATATATTAATTGGTCAACGTTCTGCCCATGCGTCAGGTCCCATGCTCACGTGTCTCAGTGACGCGGACCTGCAGTGAAATAATCCTATTGCGCCTATCGCCAATTAATTATATCTATTATTCAAACAACTCTGGCTGACAGCAATTAAGTCCAATTCAAAGTCTTTTGGTTCGACATAACTGTTACCAATTAATTCATTCCGGAATGTTAGCTGTAACAATAATCTTTACAAATTTCGAGTCAGGAACATGTGTCAGCCGGCTAGATTGCATTTTTATTTGTGATTTATCTAATCTAGACTTTACATCCTACAAATCCTATTTTCTTTGTTGTTACAGCTTACTGCCAAACTGGTTTTGGAATTACACAATTCCTACTCTTACAGAATTTGAGAATTATTTGAGAAACGTTTATTTTCTGAACATTGTAATATTTAAAATAAAATTTAACTATCAATTTATTGACCATATTTAGCTAGAATAAATTTCAACTAAAAATACGGCGTGATAGTATGGGTCGTCGTAACTTATCCTCAGCCACACTAATACCAAGCCACACTAATACCTTTCTGCCAGATAACGTTCTCTATCGCCGTTGTCTAGAACCATTATCTGCATAGTGGGGGTTTAGCGTTATATTTATTTTCGTTTATTTTACGAGTTTTTATGATAACATTAATGTAAACTGTCAAATGATAAGTGCGAAAGTGGGAAGTATACGTTTTACAAAATATCTTAACTGATGTAGCAAATTGGAGCAGACAACGTCGGTGTCTTCAGAAACAAAATTATATTCATTGCAGAAAAAATCAATATATCTATTTCCTGCAAAGACATTGCATTATCAACAGCGTGGCAAAACAAAAATGGTCTGTTGGTATTTAAATATTCAGGATAATAGAAAGTGTTAGCTGATTTTGGTAAAGTTAACAACAAACGAGTTAATAGACACAACACGAATATACCGCAGTCTTCCAAAACACGTACCGCGCCCGCCACCCAGTCAAGTCATCACATCCACGAGAGGTCGTCCTTAAATGACCCAATCTGTTAATTGGACGTAAAAATCGTAAACAAAACCACACCTAAATATACAATAGCATAATATGTTATATTTATATCGAATATCAATGTTTGTTTGTTTGTTTGATTAATTAACGTCCTATTGACAGCCAGGGTCATGTAAGGACGGCATCCCATGTATGCTGTGTGTTGCGTGCTTGTTGTGCGAGGTACATGTAAAGGTTGTAGGGGGGATCTACTTGTCTCATTTATCGAAATTCGGTGGTTTCCAGCGAAGAAACATTTGACCACGTTAAAACTAAATCAAAGAGTTAAATAGCCATTTGATTTTCAAACATTGTAGTGCAATATATTGTTAGCGCATAACAGTACATAATCAATCGAAAAACAAGTACTACTTTCAAAAGTAACCAAAAACTACTGGTTTTCTTTAAACAAACTTGATTTGCAATGAAGTTTCACTAAAAAAGGGAAGAAAGGACAAAATATGGCTGGTTGATGATAATGCTTTTCATTGTACCAGTCGAAGATAAGCTGAGTTATTGATAAAAAAGGCATCATGGAAGAGATAAATGTTTCATAAGTGATATCCCCGTTATACCAGAAATAGAGTGGTTCAGCCAATTGTCTTGCACCTAGGCATGAAAAGGTCAGGGGTCAACTGTTCCATCACGTGGATTTCCCACGAGCACTTCGGGTTAATTCAACGCGAAGATCCCGCGAACGTTTACATTAGTTGCATAATTTGAATTTCATTCAATGTAAAAAATAAACTATAAAACACCATATATGACAAACGATGTCTATGTTTTTAACTAGTACATATATCTAAACACAAACGTAGACATTTCTACATGAATGAAAAGACGCTTGACATACCACCAGATGAATCGTTATTAGTTGACCGACTTGTCATATTGGCTTTGCCTTATCTTGATGACAACATAAATGGAAATCGATGATATTGGTTTTGGAGAAACACATGCGTTATGAGTATTGTATACATGATACAGCTGTGACTCGATGGATGAATGCCGTTATTACACACGTTTTTAGACGGATAAAATATTAGATTTCAGCGAATTCCCACTCATAGCAAGAATATAACATTTGTTTATGTGCAAATAATCATGACAGTTTTGGACAACGCCAATTGTATTCCTTATGGCACATTTATGGAGATGATGGGGTTGTGCTTTGATATATATATTATTTCTAGCTAGACTAGTGTTGTGGGTTGTTTTCATAGATCGTTTTGTTTTGTGTGGAAAATTGTGTTTGTGTTTGTTTGTTTGTTTGATTAATTAACGTCCTTTTAAAAGCTATGATCGATAAAGGATGGCCTCCTATGTATGCAATGCGTTGCGTGTATGTTGTGCGAGGTGCGTGTTTTTGGAGATTGCGGTATGTTCATGTTGTGTCATCTTGTATAGTGTAACTGTTACCCTTTTTATAGTGCTATATCACTGAAACATGCCGCCGAAGACACCAAGCAACACACCCCACCCGGTCACATTATACTGACAACAGTCGAACCAATTGTCCCATTCCCTGTATGCTGAGCGCTAAGCAGGAGTAGAAACTACCACTTTTATAAACTTTGGTCTGTCTCGGCCAGGGGACAGAACCCAGAGCCTTCCTCACAGGGGTGAACGCTCAACTCATAGCCAAAAGGAGGCGGTGCCAAGGGAGGGATTAGGAAAGATAAAGTCAGTTAGGAAGAAAAGATAAGATAAGATTATACAATAGGTGCAGCAGGTACAATTCTAACACCGTACCTGCAGGGCAGGGACAATTTTGTAAAACATTTCATGTCAGTTCAGGAGTGTCTTCCATGTGTGACAAACGCTATTCAGAGTGAGTGTGTTAGTGTTTAGGGAGACTGTTGTATGTTAGTACATCATCTGGTTGTAAGTATAAGAAGCCCCATCACAAAGCATTGTTATCACTATATCAAAGAGGCATGAAACACAAATTGTTTGCGAACTGTGTACAAATGTGTAGAGAAAATTGTGTTTTTCTAACTCGCTGAAAATAAAAACAACTAGTGGATGACATCAATGCTTATAATTATTTTTAGACTACATGATAAAATAATTTACATTAAAACGTACGATTCAACGGACTATACAAAACGTTACACAAATTCTTTGAAGTTACAACTAGTTTAGATGTGGTATTGTTACGGACGCCATCTTTGTGGTAGCTTGGTAGAAGTAGCAACAGTTGATGATAATTAGGGGCGTGGTAATAAGGGTCGATTGGCCACAAACTACACCCGGCTACCTACCTGTGTGTGTGTCAACCCAGGTTCGATGGGTTTACGCTTGACTTTTGTCGGTGAAGCAAAACTACAGACAAATACTTGCAACATGTAAAAAGATTTATTTACAATAACATAATTAAAGTCTTACTAGACAATATACACAGGGCCAAACAATAACGAGACTAACAAATATATTTACCACCCCGCCATACTGAAACATATTTAACATTACATTATGAATGAATATTATTATTAGTGTATCTCCCCAACCTATCATAGTAGAAAAATCTAAAAAAAAATCTTTTAGTTTCAGATATATATTCTGATTATAGCACACTATAACTAGAAACATGCCCCCATCCTGCATTCTACTACCCACCTCTATAGATCTATCTGGCACAGAAACTCAATCCTTCAACACACCGCTGAGTTGATTGATTAGCCTAATGAGGAAGTTTTTAATTTTGGTCAATTGATAAGTTCTAGCCTTAGGTAATATCTGGTAAATCTTTATCCTCGATAGAACAAACAAATTAAATCTTAAATCTAAAATATTATTTTTAAAGCGTTTTAAAAGATATCAGAAGAGCTGAAACCTTCCGTTGCTGAGTTAATTGTTTTGCAAGAATCTTTTGTGACTTCAATTACTAATCCAAATTCTTAAGCTCAGGGGCTAAATGCATGACGATAGAAGGACAGACTAATTCGAACTATGCAATCAAATACAAGCCTTATCTGTGATTGGTTGAAAAGTTTAATGCATTACAGGCATACTTGTTGATATAATGGTGACTCCACACAAATCTCGAAAATAAGCCGCGGCTTATATTCTTTTTTCTGTAGAAAATCCAAGGCTAATTTTGAGACCGGTTAATTTTCAAGCTTATCACAGAAACTAAAGTCATTTATGCTGCTAGGCTTGCCTTCGAGACCGGCTTTCTTACGACACCTGGTGAAGGCACTATATGTATGCTAAGAGATCAGCTTAACATTTATGAATGTATATTTACACTTGCTAGGCTTGTTCACTATACGCAAGTACCTAGCCGATTTTGTTTACCATAACTGCATGGTAACATTGAACTTTGAACTTGCGTATGAAAATGTTCTATGCAACGTAAAGGGGCTACTTTTTTAAAGAAACACATGGCTTTGTTTACATTTTGACGCAACATTACGTGTATATTGTTGTTTTTCATAGAAATTTGGAAAGATATGAACAATACATATATGTTTTATATTTATACATGATACAAACATTTTAAAAATTAACAATTGTATAAAGAAACGGGAAAAATATCCCGACCGGGGCGACGTGCAGTGCTTTCACTTTTGTTAAAAATGATGGATGTCAAATGTAAACATTACCTCTGTGTTTGTGTTCGTCCTACGATCAAGTCTTTGGGGTGGACGGGCGTGAGACCCTCTGACAGAGGTCAGTTATAAACATATCCTCTTGTCTCTGTTCTTTGAGAATTTAATCGTGTGTATTATAAAACATGCACCGCTAGTAATCCACGTGTTGACAGTTACGCGTCAACACAGCTACATTGTATCCATCGAACACAAGTGAAGTTATTCAATCTATCGATGGCGATGGATCTAAGCGTAGATTATATAATCACATGGCTCCCAAGGATGTAATATCGTCAAGTCAGACGACAATCTCAAACACATTGAGCTACTTGAAAACTGGTTTTTGACAACTTCGGCAAACTCCAGTGTGTAAGCGTGCGTCAGCTTCGCCTCGCTGCACAACGGTCACCGAGTTCACACATGTGGCCGAGTACAAATACTTTATGTTACATGTATATCATGTACATAATAAAATGAAGAACATAGAATATATTCTTAGAGGAATTGCTCCATACAAGCATGGTTAACATAAAAGCGCAATCCAATCCCTATATGTTACATGTATATCATGTACATAATAAAATGAAGAACCACAGATCGTTATAATATAGAGGATCTTAGATGAGTGGATATGTATTATGAAACGAGTTCAATAATTTGATACGAGTATTTAGTCGAGTGGCATATCAAATTATGTGTAAGATTATATTTATCACATAACTTTGATTAACAGATATATATGTGAAACTTTTTAATTTTGTCTCTATATAAACTAGTACAAAGCATGCACGTCTATTGAGACAATCATGCGACGTCATATAAAGATTATGACGTCAAAACTGCATGTGACGTCACAATAGTTTTATTACACATGTGTCTTACGATATTTATGACATAGCAGTATGCCATTGCTAGACGGACCATTTATGTGATAAGATTTCATATATATCAGTCTGATGAAGTTGGCTTGTCTCTTATTTTTGAAATAAGTCAACCAAGGAAACTAAGGCTTCAAATGCGACTTATTTACAACATAACCAGGATATCTTCATCTTCAAGATACATTTGACTACGAGAAATTCTAGGTCGGTCACTTTCAACGCTATCTATTTTCGATTCAGACGTATTATTAAAGTTAATCCACCGCTGACAAATGATATTTATTCACTATCAAAAACAGGAGCAGGCGATTTAGTTTTTTTCTTCAGTTACAAAAGTTACTTATTTTACACCATTACCATCACTGGAAACTTTGAGCTTCTAATTTTCCTTCAAGCTAAAAATACCAAAAAAAAAATAATTAATTACATCCTGAAAAAAATTCCATGATACTATATCCTATATGGCATGAAGTACTGATTGAGCATGCAGGATAGGCATTTTTTTTTCTTTTGTGTGTTAATTAGACATAAATATAGACGATTAAACACCAATATTTGTTCAAATGATGAATATCATTATGCTCTGTCGGCGCTAGAGTATCTTTAAGCTTGGAGGGTATTCGAGTTAAAGGTCGTTAACTTATATGATCGCTATGTACAGTAATAGTATTATACATATGTTATTGAGGTTGTTTTGGTGATTGCATTGTGACCTTTGGCATGCAGTCTTCGGTAGACTACCCTATCTATATCCCATTCATGTAAATGGTAGTTATAACCAAGAAGCTGAAAATAATATATCATTCGTATAAAATACCGAGTTTTTCGATGGCTTCTTTCTCAGAAACACTCCTTGTCGATTTATAAGCGAAGCGCCAAACATATAGTTTAATCCTATTACAGGCTGTTAAGTCAAGAAGCTTCGCAAAGCCCCATACAATAGAGTAATATCAGTTAATGGTTGGCTATATACGACCAGAAGTGTTCGTCACGAGTACTTGTTTGGTGCGATAGATATGGCGCCATAGACAAAAGCTCGGATGTGGTACATCATATCAGATGTAATGTTTCTGTAGGATTTATTCTTTGTGCTGTTTCGAAGGTGTCAAAACTCGTAAAATCCGTAAAATCGTAAAAAATGTTCAAATGAAGAATATCAGTAACATTATATCGGCGGTGGATTATCTTCAAAAGTTTTTATTTGCGATACTTGTCGAGCCACCATGTGTGGTATAAACAAATTGATAATCAACAGCTGCGTTGTTTAATTGATAGTCTGATAGTTGAATAACACTCCCTATTGCGGTAGAAATGTAGATTAATCGTCAATTGTCATTTATTATTTCATTGTTAACGTTTTGAGAAAATTGATTGTACAGCAGCAGAGGTAAAATATTAAATATAGATAGTATGCATGTATGCATTTTTAAGGGAACTTCATTTTCATAAGATTACACTTATCATTTGATATGTAAGCAAGAAGGATATATAGCGTGCAATCGTTATCAGTCTCAATGATTCAATTACAGTCCAGTCTGCTTTCCTTATTGGAATGTATCAGCATCTTTTCGAATTTGGTCGAATATTCATAATAAGCATGAAATTTTACTACATATATGTATTACAAGGAGAAAATTATGAAATATGCCATAATCATTGAAACAGGCCCTATACGATACAGGAAACGACGTCAGTAAGGTATCTTCATTTTATAAGTTTTTAATCGAATACCCAACCAACAATCAACCTTAAAACTATTATAAACCTTATCATTCTGGCTTAAATTATTACTACATGTTATAGTGTTATTAAAACAACGAAACACTGATAAAGTGTCGTCAGGAAAAAGGAAGAATTAAGCAAATTGGATCAAAAACAGGAGCAGGCGATTTAGTGTTTTTCTTCAGTTACAAAAGTTACTTATTTTACACCATTACCATCACTGGAAAGTTTGGGCTTCTAATTTTCCTTCAAGCTAAAAATACCAAAAAAAAGTGACGATGCATAGATATGGACATTTTACATATTCTAAAACTAATTAGTGATAAATACTTTCAGTACTTTGATGTTATCATGGACTAGTGTCGTCGTTTACGTACGCCAGATTAGTACCGACAGTACTTTGATATCGTCATTTACTAGAGTCATGTACGCAAAGTCAAAATGAGTATTTTCAGTACTTTGATTTCACCATTGACCGATGTCGTTTATGTACGCGATCAGGCGTAGTGCTTTTCAGTATTTTAACGTCATCTTTGACTTAACTGTGTCGAGTACGCAATCAAGTAGAGTACTCTCAGTACTTTGATGTCGTTATGGCCAGGTATACGTACAATGAAGAAGAATAATAACAATATTTTGATGGTATCATCGAACTGTGTCGTTTACGCACATTCCGTTCTGCCACGTTACGTCCATTGTTATTTAGTGCTATTGTGTGACTGTTCCGCCCCCAGTCCGACGTAAACTGACGAAATCGTAAAAGTAGATTATAACGGCTACCCCGGCAAAGCAACTGTATCCAATTAATTTAGGTGTAGTAAGGAGATCGTATTACCGTTAATGAAGTCGCTTGCTATCGGGTGTCTCTATAATTAGGCATGGAATTTAACGAGTGTTAAACTTCAGTATTCGACATGGAAAATATTGCTTCTCTCGTTTATTACTGATTTGATGATGATATTGCAAATCTTCAGAAGTATTCTTCTGCGCCTTGGTTTGATTTAGGTTTTCACACCATTTCAGATGTGGGCTTCTGATGGATAACGTTAAGGTCTACTACATGATGAATGTGACACATTGATCAAATGTTATCACGACAATGCAGGGTTAAATGAAGCTGCAAGAAGCTGCAACAAGACGAAACATCAATTTCAGAATTACATCATCTGTGTAATCAGCATTGTCATAAGTTGTGTTTTGACAGTCTGTTATGTCATCGACATCTCATATAAATGACATCACCACCGCCGCCAAGATTGTACGAACGTCATTTTACCTGTAAAATGTACATTTATTGACCGGTGGTATGAAGACATTACCGTTTATTGGGGAAGTTATATTTCCCGAGGGGGTCCAGAGCTATACATTACATAAGATATGCTGAAAGGTTTTTTTCAGTTCATTGATGTCTTAAATGTGTTTGTCCTCGACGACTGTTCAATGTTTGTTTCCAGACGCGAACTTGAGAACGTTTTTGATGCTGTGAAACAGCATTCTTAGGTACGCTCGGCGAGCATGTGCACATCAGAACAATGAAACCATTCCGCGATGAAAATTAAAAGTTGTTTGTGTTTTTCACTTAATACTTGATGGTATGAAAAATAAAACCCCAATATTCAAAACCACAGTCATTGAATTTGTACATACATATACACCATGGATGGAGCGTTTTAAGTGTTCCGTTAGGACTCTATGATATTGGTATTACTCCGAGATAGTAGTCTCCCGAAAATCACGAACAACACCTTCTTCACTGTCTTCCTCCGCGGCAGTCTTTCGGTGGATTATGGATTGTATATGTTTATTAAATTCTACGTAATTCACGCTACTGATCGATTAATGTAATCAAATGTTTGGAAGGTTACTACAAAAGAAAGTTCTTATAACGCCTATAAAGTTTTTTTGTGTTGGTTGCATTGACGAGCTATATCCGATGATACACTGTATTATTGCGCAGTAAAATGTAATAGTTTTGAGTATGTGTCTGTCACTGGAAGTTGTGTCTTTTGTTTATCGACAACTGCGTTATATTGAAAGGGAAAAGGTACAACATTTATCAGCATAAACTTGCAAAATATAATGATGATATAGATCTATATATGTACGAGCATTTTAAAGTGACAAATAAACTTATATTGCCGTTTAATGTACGGTAGTCGTATGAAGACTTGCTAAAGTCCGATATATTGTATGTTTTGATTTTAGTGTTCTTATGAATTCAAAAGAAATTGGAGTGTTATGAGTAACCAAATAATGTACCTTTTACTTGGCAAAAGTATATGGCCAGGTTTCATCATGAGTCAAAAGTCGGCAAAGCACAACTCACGGTATAATGTTCTGCACGATAATATCTCGCCAACAAGTTACTGTTAGGCTTACGAAGACTTGCTAAAGTGCGGTACATTACGTGAAGTTTTCTTGATGTTAACGGCTAGCGATCTTGTGAATTTAAAAGAAAAAACGAGTGATATACGTAATGAAATAATGTACCTTTTATTCGACAAAAGTATCTGGCCATGATTTATTAGTCAAAAGTCGTCAAAGCAACCCATGTAAGTTTTCTAAAAAGGAAACCAAAACATGTCCGGAAATGATAATATTTCTAGTCCTTGTGTTATATTTTTCCGAAAATATTCTTCAATGTTAAGTGGATATTAAGATACGGATATGTTTACTTATTATTTTTTGTCTTTGAAGAGACATTGATGAAATTGATAATTTAGTAATAAAAAAGAAATATGAAAAATGATACTCAGATTCTGAACGGTTTCATTGGTGTCGAAATTGTTATTTCAGAAATAATTTAAATATAAAATTTATTACAGTAATTTCAGGAAAATGAGTTATTCAACTTATTAATCTTGAAAACCTTTAAATATCATAAAATAGATACGGTATACTGTAAATATATTTTGTTAAACTCCTAAATTCAACACTGCACACTTAAAGTATACTAAATTCAATATTTAAATGAAAAACCAATTTCTTTATTATTTGGTTTGGATCCTTTAATCACTGCATCTATGAGTGGCCTTGGCACTTTGATTTTTATTATAATTCTATTCTTTTAAAGATTATCAAAACATACATTTTGTTTACACATGACATCAACAATCTCAAATTCTGAGTTATCAATGACATTTTAAAGCTTTATTTTATACAATCTTTCATACTGAAGGATAACAAACATTTATACTTAAAAAGTAAATAAGGAAAACAAAAGAGAGCTTCATGCAATAGTGACTTGTGAGTACATTGAGAGTCAAACAGTGTGACAATCATACTGCCATTAAAAATGATTTCATTCAAAGATTCTAATTAAATATCTAACGCAGCATTCGTGAGTATAATGTAAAGCATAGACATATATTTAACACTAGTTTCATGTTTAACATCTGGGTCATTATCGCTGTTACTATTATATAATATAGAATTATTATCAACACTCAAGGTCAAGGACACCATTGCTATTTTTAGAAAATCATTGTCTGGACTATTGTGGCTTCTTATCTTCATTGCTTGTCATCGTCTCTCTAAAGACTATAATGGATCAGGGGCTAGTTATTTTTCCATTATTGTCAAATCAAGGTTAAGGACTACGTAAAAGCTTATTGTGATCGGTTTGGGACATATACTGCTTTAGAAATACCCAGAGTGTTTCATCTTTGTGCCACATCTTTTAAAGCATTAAGGGAGTGGGACGACTTGTTCGCCCGTTGGCCCGTTGTCAGTATAATGGGTGGGGTATTTTGCTTTGTGTCTTCGAAGCCATGTTTCAGTGATATAGATCTATAAAAGGGTAAGAGTTCTACTTTACATGGGAGGCCGTCCTTACATGACCCTGGCCGTTAATAGGACCGTTCATTTAATCAATCAAATAAAAAAACGCAACTGTTACAGTAAAATAAGCCTATAAAAGGATTAAGACTTAATCCTATTCAGCAGTGCTGTACATTTAGACGTTTGACCAGTGGTGGTCATATTATATTCAAAATGAAAATCATTTAATAAGATTCAGCAACCCACTGCCAGTCTCGGTGATGACTGCGTCTACATCTTTAGACTTTTACTATTTTACTAATGTCTGCCAGACAGAAGAGCCGGCTTTCCACAAGTTATCTTGCATTTAAAGAGTCTTTAATCTTAACCCATGTCATCGACGTAAATGGTTCGACATTATTATTCATAAACGTTTTATTTATTGTTTATCGAAAATAATATAAATTGGCTTCAATGACCATTGAATGAAAAATATCTCTAGTTGTATCATATAAAACTGATATTTGATATCAAAAGTCGAAAATATTGCAATACTAATCTGCTTATTCATGTTTTTTCAAATATTTTGTCTCTACGTATATATGGATTAGTCATTATGATGTATATAAGAGCATCGTAATGTAACGAAATCCTATTCAAAGCATATACACCCAATTACTTTCTTACATTACTGAAAATTTCAAACTGCAATATCTTTTTATCTATTTGAAACAAAATATGCATTTTACAATAATCCGTTATCAGCATATACAAGAAAATCTGCACAAATTTATTTGGAAAATACTGTTTTCCTTTTTAATCGCTTTAACTTGACTGCGTCTGATTGGCTCGTCCCGACACCTAGTGTTTATATGACGATGATTGTGCTGGATTTCTGGAGACTCATTATCTTTCTTGTTGATGGGGTTTCATTGACACCTGTCTGAATATGTTTCTTACTTAACTGGTCTCTTTGACATCCGTTGTCATATGATACGAGTTGTCGGTGTCTTTATTGACACAGATCTTGATCTATTTCTGATTGTACTTCTCCGTGACATCTATTGCCATGTGTATCATTTTGCCCGTGACTCGTTATAAGATTCTACAATATCCTACTCCTTGGCAACCGATGACATTATTTCTGTCCCTTGATATTGATTTTCTTGACATTTGACTTTATAAATACAATGCAAGTTGTTGATGTCTTCGTTGAACAAAATTCTATTTAATTTTATTGTTCTTCTTGACATCCGTTGCCGTGAGTGTCGAGTTGATATATCTTAACCACTTTCATCATTACAATGTTTTCAAGTCACGTACTCATTTTCCAAATACGTTGATTACTATCCATCAAATCCAACTAACTATTTTCGTTGCTTACAAATGTCGTCTATATTAATTCATAATTTAAGAACGTATTATCTTTCCACGGGATGTACAATGACGGTTGTCTTTTGTTGTTTCGGAAGTTCCTTTCAGAAGCATCTCACTGACATCCGGTGCATACCGCCATACCATACCATTCCGTGATGTCATTTTCCTGTATATCTTTATTGATTATTCAAACTATTAGTCGACAGACTTGACCTTGTTGTATCAATGAATAAAGAATGAAATATGTAGTGATCCAAAAAGAAATTCACAAACAAGCACTGTCAATGGGAGGTTTGTTTGGTATGTTTATGTGTAATGACGTTAGCGTCCTATTAACAGCCAGGGCCATGTAATACTGTCTCCCATGTATAACGTTCTGTTAACAGTCAGGGTCATTTAAGGACGGCCGCCCGTGTATAGCGTTCTATTAACAGCCATGGTCATTTAATGACGGCCTCCCGTGTATAGCGTTCTATTAACAGCCAGGGTCATTTAAGGACGGCCGCCCGTGTATAGCGTTCTATTAACAGCCATGTTCATATAAGGACTGCCTCCCGTGTATAGCGTTCTATTAACAGCCAAGGTCATTTAAGGACGGCCGCCCATGTATAACGTCCTATTAACAGCCATGTTCATTTAAGGACGGCCTCCCGTGTATAGCGTTCTATTAACAGCCAGGGTCATTAAAGGACGGCCTCCCGTGTATAGCGTTCTATTAACAGCCAGGGTCATGTAAGGACGGCCTCCCGTGTATAGCGTTCTATTAACAGCCAGGGTCATTAAAGGACGGCCTCCCGTGTATAGCGTCCTATCAACAGCCAGGGTCATGTAAGGACGGTATCCCATGTATAACGTTCTATTAACAGCCAGGGTCATTTCAGGACGGCCGCCCAGGTATAGCGTTCTATTAACAGCCATGTTCATTTAAGGACGGCTTCCCGTGCATAGCGTTCTATTGACAGCCAGGGTCATTTAAGGACGGCCTCCCATGTTTCAAATTTGTTACGATGTGTGTATGTCTATGCTTTTTTTTTGGGGGGGGGGCTGTGTTATATTTGTGTTGTGTCGACCTCTTGTCCTTATAACAGTGCTATTTCACCGAGACATAATGCCAAATGTACAGCACAAGCATTACTAGGGGAGGTAGTATATACTCGTATAAGTTTGAAATAACAGCTCTTCAACTACAACAAACCATGATGCTTGTTTGATTGGTTAGGCTTGTCAATCTTTTAACTGCTATGATCAACGTTCTATAAAGGTCATTTAAGGCTGTCTTATCCTCGATACGATGTGTTGGTTGTGTGGATGTTTGTATGTTTGGAGAGGTTGCGTTATATTTGTGTTTCATTTTATTGGTGGAATTCGTGTCATTTTTATAGTGATATCTAGCTGAAGACAAAGACACTAAACAGAACACCCCATTCGGTCACATCAGGAATTAGCCTGGCATTATACCGACACATTGATACATTGGCCATCCTATTGTTGATGAGACAATAAAGACACAATAACTTAAACGTGGTGTGTCTCGTCCAGAAGATAGAACCAAGAGCCTTCCTCACAGGGGAGAACACCTCACTCAAGGCCAAACATTTCAAGGAGATGTTTTTAATAAGATATTCATTTAGAAAGAAGACCAGATAAGATCCCAACTTAAATTTCCTATTGTGGTGGGTCCAATTATAATGCCCTAACCATGGAAGGTCATCCCTAAATAACGTTATCGGTTACATGTCAATCACTCTATGATAACAAGGATAAACAGCTATTGTACTATTCTCACGAAGCCGCATGTCTCGACCAGCGAATAGGACTCAGGTACGCCTGTACTTGAATACTGTTCAACTTTAAGCTAGTGAAATAACATTTAAAAAGACCAAGTAGGAACATCTCATTTCTGCTGAAGAACATAACTCAGATTAAGCCGCCATTCCTGATCGGCTTATGTCAGCCGCAGGTACAAATCGAACGAGAATGTATAGATAAAAATAAAAAATCGATGATTACAATGTAATTAAATCAATACCTCAGTCACGATTCTGTCCAAGGTCGTAAAATAATTACGAAAAATCCAGAATTATGTTTTCTTGTCCTTTGGTTGATGTCCTAGGTGGTAATTAAATTCCATATGAGAATGGAAACTCGTTACAAAATGTAAATATATATGACTAATAATGTCCACATTTTCATACATTGCTAATCATAATATTTTATCGTTTTTAAAGTGTTGGAATCATCCAAGCTTCTTTACTATTCTTTTTTTAATTTTCATCAGCTTTTGACATTGCTCTTATACACATTTGAATATAAAATAATTTTCCTCATGCCTTTCAAGGTTCAATTTACGCCCTTCTTCTACGACATCAGGGAGTTCCAGTGCCTTCTACAAGTAATGTGATCATTGACGGACGTTCCTCAGTTATAAAAAATATTTTCATAATGTTACGCAAACTTATTGCCACAGGTTTGTGGGTTGGTTTGATTTGGTTTATTACATTAAATTCTTATTCACATTCAGGGACATTATGCCATGTGCTCAACGTGTTGCGATGTGTGCAGGTCTGTAGTTGGTGAAGATTCACGGTGATCCTTGATATTTTCATTCAGATATGTTTTCTCCATGGTGATTGTTTTCCTCTTTTCTGTATACGAGGCTTTGGTGCACCCGTAAAAATTCATTGATACACCTACACATTGATAGTTTCTGCTCCTGCTTAGCGCTCAACATTAAGGTAGTGGGACGACTGGTTCGCCCGTTGGCAGTATAATTATGACCGGGTGGCGTGTGTTGCTTGGTGTCTTCGGCGGCATGCTTCAGTGATATAGCACTTTAAAAGGCCAAGAACACCACCGTACAATTAGATACAAATATATCTTAATCTCCCTACACATTTACACATGCAACACACTGCATACAAATGATCATAGATGTCAAATGATATTAATATAATTTTGTACCTTGTACATGTCAACCATTATACCTGCCAACACCTTTGTTGTGGTATTATGTAACTATTTCCCGAGTTGCCTTATTTAATTTCCGCACGTTTTAAAACTACTATGTCTTCGGACACGATGTTCTTCGTCAACACTTTCTCACTTTCTGGTTTTCGTTAATGCCGCATTAAGATTTAAAAATCATTCCTGTAATTTTCCAGATCCGATTATACGAGAACAACAGGGTTTATCCTGACTGAATAACTTGTGGCCTATCTTTATCTCACCGTTATAAAGAAATCTTACTTGAATTAATTTTCTTTTTTTTCCGCTACACAAATAGATGTATGACAATAGCATTCAATGATTAATACTATTCATGCGAAATTGAACTCTTGGGTGTATATTATACTTTTGGAGCCTTTAAGTAATGAAACATCTCATAAATCCGCAAATATGGCTTCATTACAATCATTTTCTGATTTTTAAGCTAGATAGATCATAAGCAGACTGTATCACATAGATAAATTAGTTCTATAAGTAGAATATTATATAATTATCTACAGTAAATTTATAAATATACCTGTTGATAGTTGAGTATCAAATTAAGGTTTCATACTAGGAAATTGATTAAAAATCAACAAGCACACATACACCTTTCATACTACTATCATCTCTAGCAACAATATATATGTGAGTTAATTAGCATAATATTTCATCATATAATCATTTATATATTACTATAAAAGTATAAATACATGCTGAATACTAAGTACATGTATATATCATACATCTAATTATATACATTCACCTATTGCAACCTGCACACATACAAATATAAAAAGTATATATACATTGTAAAGAAATAGATTGAATTAAGCTCTTTCCATTGCTATTAAAGTGAGAAAATAGATTATGAAAAGCCCTTTTACCTTTCTATAGAGTATGAACTTAAGTACATTGTGAATCGTGAATATGATATATATATAATTTAAGGTGTAAAGAAAATTTACATGAGTCGATTTGATTCAAAAATAAGTTCTGATAAATTGACTAAAATTAATTTATTGTCTTCATCTGAAAGTATTTAACTCCCTTTTGTCAAAATATTGGCAGAAATGTAGCCAATCCTATTGAAGATTAAAAATAAGTAATGGCGGTATTGATGAAAGAGTGGACAGAAGAAAAAGAAATGATTTATGTTTTCGTTTTGGTAGCCACAAATACATTGGGCACTTTCAATTAGATGATCATTAAATCTGTCGGAATTTAGATTACTGTCTCCATTTCTTAGCTCACATAATAGAATATTTAAAAATCTTGGTGAACAATAAGTTAAGATGTACTTATGTCATTTTCAAAAGTGGTTAATTTATCAAGTCTGTTTTTGAAAACTGATATGGATTTTGAGTTAGTAATATGTTGATCTAAAAGAATCCATTTATTCATCATATTTGGAAAGAAACTGTTTTGATAGAAGTTGGTGCGAGCAAAAGGTATATTAAAAAATCTATGATTTCTCAAATTATAATTATTGTTGTTTACATTATTAAAAAAGGGATCAATTATTTCATGGTGTCATGTGATTTATAATTTTATAGAGTTGAATTAGACAGTGATTATCTCTTCTGGTTTTTAATGAAACAAATTTAGTTTCATTATATAATTTCAAATGTGATGTGCCTTTTCTCATTCCAGTTAAAATTCGTAATGCTTCTAGTTGCATTTTTTTCGATTTCGTCGGATAAATAAATGCTTTGAACAATTATTCCAGATGATATCTGCATATTCTAACATGGGTCGTATAAAAGATTTAAAGACAATTTCTAAAGATTTACGATCAATTCTATATTTCAACATTCTAAGAATATTTAATCTTTTATAAGCTTTGTCTTTTATATATTGGATATGGTTATCCCACGTTCCTGCTCTATTGAAATTTAATCCTAAGTGTATATGACAATCATATTTATTAGTAATAATACTATTAAAAATTAGATTAGGATGGACAAGATTTTTCCTGGTAATGTTTAAGCCTGTGGTTTTATTTATATAGAAATTAATTTGCCACTCGTTTGCCCATTCACTAATTGAATTGAGATCTTCATTTAATTGTTCTTAAGAAGAAACTGGATTATTATCTACAATAACATATAGGGATGTAGCATCAGCAAATAATTTAATGTTGGAGGAGACTTCATTGGTACTATCATAAATAAATAAAAAAAAATAAGAAGGGCCATAGGACTGATCCTTGATGTTATTTCGACAGCTAAAATGTGTAAATAATTGCAAATAACATCTGTGATTCGCCCTTAATTTCACATTAAAAACTTTAAAAAACACACACACACACAAAATAGTTTTTTTTTCTTATATGAAAACGAAACCTTTCTGTACGAGTTACCTCCCTCCCGAAAACGTAAGGTATACGTTTGATGATACATTCCATTATATGCAAATGAGCTGTTACCACTGGCATCCAATATTTTTTTTTATGTAAGATACGTTTGATGATACATTCCATTATATGCAAATGAGCTGTTACCACTGGCATCCAATATTTTTTTTTATGTAAGAGAAATTATACAGAAGGGTGGTAGGGGGGTTTTATATCAGGTACAAGCAAGTTGTCACAGACTAATGCAATACCGAAATAAAATAAACTTTGTATAATATCTAAAAAACAATCCAGGGGGACTATACATATGTACTTCCTTTGAAGAAAGCCATACGGTGTACCTTTATTCGTATCAAAAGACCAAAATACTTGCCACCGTTCACGTAGTGATAATACGGATCTGTATTTTAATCAGATTGTAGTCGCACACAGACCTCTCAGCTTTGTTATGACATAGGACAGTAGTAGGATACATCGGAGCTTTTATTTCAATGTAAACAATTATTTGTTTTCAAATCGAGTAATTCTAACGTAATCATGATGTAATGTTTAAGATTCCAACAACTTTAATTTGTCTGCATCGGTACAATCCTCGTGTTAATTTCCAGTCAATTTCCGGCACTGAAATGCATTGCTTTTTTTTTTGTTTAACGTCAAGACAACAGCATTGGTAATCTAAGACCGGCCTTTCGTGAGCACAATATTCATTCAGGTTGTCTAGCATATTATTTTGTGATGTAAAGCTGATATCGTATGCGCCTAATGAATTTAAATACATAATATAAACCTTTATGACTATGATAACACGAATCTACGACTATTACTGTTTAATAGTTGTAAGGTGTTATAGAAGAAGCATTGTAAACTGACTGTTTATTGATATCCGTGAATATGTAGTCAGATTTTATTGATTATTAAGAAACCTTATTTATGAGTTGCTTCGAATTATTTGTAGCCCAAAATATGATATCCAGTAGTGTAACCTCTCCATTGTATTTACGGACACCATTCTGTTGTCCTTGTGGAAGATCTTAACAGAAATCTCTTGTTGAAATCATTGAAGACCATAAACAATATATATATATAGTCCAACCTGTTTATTACGAATTCCAGAAGACCCTTGAAATCCTATCGTATTATGCGAGTTTCGTAATAAATGGGCTAACATTTGTACAGCAAACACAGAAAATGAAACAATGTGAGACTTTGGTCAGTAATATACTATCGTTTTATTGAGGGTTATTCATTCCCTGTGTTGAATATGCATAAATAGTTTAAGATGATATTTATATAAGCTTTACAATGACTTCAATAATTCCGTTTTCAATGGAAAAACTTGTAAATAATAACTCTCACTAAAACATCAACATCGGGCATTCTGATTCTCACACTCACTATGCACAAGCTCTAATATTTTGTGAATATTGTGCATACGAAAGGCAGTTCCTAGATTACCATGGCTGTTGATTGGACGTTTAACCATAAACTAGCAATACATTTCAGTGACAGAGATTGACTACAAATCAACACAAGGTTTGTACTGACACAGACAAAAATAGTTCTAGACAAATAATGGTTTTGTCCGGACATAACAGGCCTAGTACAGATTCCTTCACTATCTACATACTGGGTGTGTTTAAGGGAACTTCTCTAATGACACTGTCTATGTATCAGTTCTTAGGTATACGTCAATATCTATCCTACCTAACCTTGGGCATACGGTTGACTCGTAGATTCTTGTATTGTTTGTGAATTTTGGCAAAATATGCTAAAAATGCACATTTCAGTTTAGCAAGTCCACATGGTTCTTTAACTATTTTTGTCACCAAATAACCATGCTATCATGTTTACTAGTATCAAAAACATGTACAAAGAGTGGTTGGTTTTACAAAAGCATACACATTGAGTCTGTTTTACATTGACATACAAATGGCGGATGTAGAATATAGCATGCAAGTATAGCATGTTGTTACACGGCACGTAAATATCCTGTATTATAGCACCATAATTTTATATGAATCGTCTGAACACTTTATTCTCTAGATATTATATATCTTATGTTTTTCCTCGAGTATAATGTATCTTCTCCACAACAGGTCGCTTTGACTATGAGAGAGACCCACCAAGTTCTCATTACGGCCGGGAAGTTACGAGCATGTATGCCCATGGGGCCTTTGACACGAAACTCCAAGAAAATAGGGAGCGGACAGATTGTCTATGTTTATTGATTTCTCTTAGTTCGTATCAGCACTACAAATGTGAAAGGCACAAAGTTGGGTGCTGATATACCCTTCGATGGGATCATTACCCTTTGCAAATAAAAAAACTACTTTTTACGTAAAGACAGTCGATTATGTACTAAATTATAATAAGAGCCGGTACGTACACTGTATACACTACAAAAATACCGGTTGCTGAGTTTGGTTTTGGAGGCAAATAGTCATGCTTTCTTTCCAAATACACCAACGAGTTGTAATAGTGACAGCTTCAAATCAGGCTTAATACTGAGCAAGGACTAAATGGTTTCCTCATTGCTACTCTCTTTGAAGTGACAGGGAGCGGTGTACTGTCCGATATTTTTGTCAGTATGCTTCAGTGTGATAGCACTATAAAATGGCCTAGAGTTCCACTATCGCAAGGAGACACGATACGAAGATTCCATAGTCTACCAGACTACTCAGACCAGAACTATGCTGTTGACATTAAATATATCGGATGTTGTCTTTAAACTATCTTTGCTTCAAATGGATCCTCCACATAATTAATAAATTAATACACAAACCACACACACGAACATACCACAGTCTCCCTAAATACTGCATTAGCTCTTAATATGAAAGTAAGCATCATCAATGCCTAAGCAATAAATGGCATTTAATGATCAGCTGATGCAGCTCTACTCTGTGAGAGTGTGTATCCTGGCTATAGCTTCTTCAGGTGCTCTACTATACCACAGGATGTACGTCTTCCCCATATATATATAAACTTTATTTATGTAACTAATTCTTCTAAAGTATAAACTCATGTACCTACACGATAACGTCTACGTATCTAAGGTTGTAGTAGCTATACAGAGATCTCCTGAAGGAGTGTAACATTAGCGTAATAAACATCCTATTTATGAACATGTTCATTCCCACACCTCTATACCTGTTTATAACAGCAGCCCATTAGTTTCCTCTTATATCAACGGTTACTTCAGATACTTTGTCAGTTCTAGGATGAACATGGAAAAAGGTAAGGAATGTATTTCCATTACAAAAATATACATGTTGATTTGATCAAATTATCTATATCATTAATTGACTCAGAGAGTTATCTTTGGAGGCTCTGGATTCTTCGAGATTACTTTGTGTAATGAGTTTAAAGATTCGGGAAAAGACATTAGTTCTTTAAAATATACGAGAATGAGGGTTCCTTAAATAAATCAACCAAAAAATAGCGCTGTTTATCGATGGCTTATAACTAGATTGTCGTAAGTGTAAGGAACGTGATACAATATAATCCGAATTATTTCATTTTGATTTTATCAGATCTCTTCGAAAACCAATAATTAGATTAACTTGTTAAAAAAATGTCTTTTAACCTGTCTTCTTTCAACACATTACTAGTCTGTGAATAGAGCTCATACCAAAAATATAATTTAAAAAATAAATCAATTGTATGATATACCTAACGAAAAAACATTTTACGCAAGAATAAGAATGTTATCTGGAATCAAAGTGGGTTTTTCATTGTAAAATAATTGCAGAATTTGGATTTTGTAGATATTTTCAATATCTTCAAATGGTTCTGTTTTTATTTATTTTAAATGCTTAATCCATCCACTCGACAGTCAGTTCCAGTGCGTTGATGTTGTTACCTTAATGCTAACTATACGCCATTAAATCAAGAAATAGCTGTTACATTTGTTGCTGTTCTGTTTAAATATCGTTAACCACGGTCATTCAGCAGAAATGTTGGTTCTGCTGATCTGAAAACCGTCATACATAACAGACAATACATAGAAGGTATCCTGACATTAGTTCGTAGGTGTAACATGGTTTTTTTTAAATAACATCATTCATACATGTATCTTTGAAAGTAAACAACAATAACCCAAAAAATCATATTCAAACATATATATCGTCTGTTTAGTCTAATGATGAAAAAACACATTCGTTTCTTAAAATCTTATCTATTAGGATAGATTAGAGTATAAAACGTTTGACTTCCTCAGATACAATGATCGCTGACAGGTAAATCTATCATGTTTTGTCGGTAATGGGATTACTAAACACTATTAAGAAAACAAGATGAAACTGGATAGAATGTGACTTAAAAATGAATTACTACATGTTTTAACAACAGGGTTTGATAGGATAGTGTTCTTCTGTACAACCTCCTCCTCCCAATAACCTAAACACATTGTAAAACCTGTCACTTAACCACTAAGTAATTTCGTTACCTACTGCGACGCAAACAAAAACTGAACAATGCCTGCATGGTCCAATTTGCAGAATGATAATAATAAATTGATATAAATTGGTTCCAATGGGAGGATTTTGTTATGGGTAAGAACGCGCTGTTTAGACAGGAAGGTTAATCATGATGGGATCAATCCTTATCATAGTAGATTAACCAAAATTTATTTCCGGGCGGAGCACGAGTAAACAAATACAACGATGTGAATTGTACGTTTTGTTAAGTAGTCTTTGCCAAAGTGTATAGAGACGGGGACTGTTCTCCTATACTTGCCAATGTTATTCTGAGGTTGCTAGGGAAAAGATTTTATTTTACCAGGATAGGAACATGTAAAAGACAGCTCACACGCACTTCGCAATAACGTCATCTACACGTGGAGATTCAAGGCGCATTGCGACGACTCTGTGATGTCGAATGATTCTGAATATCTGAATTGGTCTTTACAATATGAGAGAAAAATAATCAAGAACATTTGTCTGGCAAGCTAGCCTCGGGTTGGCTAGCCAAACTCTTGAGATACCTTTGTCCACATTTGGGAATTAGAGTACAGATTATGTATGTTCGTTCCGTACACTGCAGATACCACTTACTCAAGAAGGAAGATATGTTGCAACATTCACTTCAAAGGTTTTAACTTCAACTTCGATTATTTGGCTTCATATCAGCAGCTTCTCGAATTTAAGGACATAATATTTAATTACTTGTGGACGTCCGAGAGGGTTCTCTCAACAAGTAAGCAGGGCTTTCATTACGACAGAAAGCAAAAAGCAGCAAACTACCGCTTGTAAAGATAAACACGTGTTTCTCTTTAATATACTATAAAGTCATATATTTTCCATAACGTTCCATGTCTTCGGGGTGGAAATGCCGAGAAATAACCGACCTTTGGTCAGTTTTTGGTATGTGTCCTATGTGAGCTTAGAACCTTCAACCCAGAGGTCGAGGGCAAGTGGTTGGATGGTTCGTTGAATGTGCCTGTTATCAGTCAGGGTCAGTTAAGGATAAAGACAGCCTCCTCTTGTCTGTACGTTGTATCATGCTCTTCGTATAGTGCTATCTCAAATATAGTAAAAAGCCCATATTATACAGATATCAAACCAGTTGTCCCACTCCCTTAATGCTGAGCGCTAAGAAGGGGCAGAAACATCCACTTTTATAGACTGCGGTGTGTCTCGCGATCGTCTATATTCTGCGAATCAGGGAAAAGTTCTGTCGTTCAGATTATATTGATACAGAGTATTTTTTCTATGCACTATTTTCATATGTTGGTTTACCCCAAATATGAGATACACTATTGCCAACCATATATTAAAACAGTATTACACACAGTAGCAAGGAAGTAGTAAGTAAAAGTAGGTAGGATATTACTCTTCTGATCAAATATGACTACTCGGAGGTGAATATAATAAATAAGGAAATGCTAATATGCGATGAAACACTGTTATACTCACTGCTATTCACCTGGAGATTTTGAGAGAAACATTCAGAAAATCCACTACGACGAGAGTGGATCCACGTGTGTCATCAATCAACCAGAAAATAAAACAAATGACTGCCTTCATCCCGCCTTCCCTCATACATTCTGAAGTCACACGAACGAGCAGCAGCCCATATTTCACTGCAAGGTTATCTAATGACCAAACGACTACATTATTAGTGAGACCGATCGGTAAACGTTATCGTCTTAGAATACCTGATGGCCTATTTCTTGTAAAAGACGTACTCTCCTGCTGTCTCTTTAAATTTTCGTTTTGACCTGAATTGTAGAAACTTATCTGCTATTATCTATAAACCTGAACAGTATCCGCTGTTACAAAACACAGTAGAGAAGTTATTCATTTTGAAATACTGGTTTTAATATGCTTTACAGAATGCCCAAACCTTAAATGCTTTATTTTGAAATTGTCCTCTTATATCATCAGTGCCCGTAAAATATAGCAGCTATGTTGTGTTCTTCTTGCTCTAGACTACGATAAATTTAGTAATAGCAGGAAAGTGAGAAATTACTACGTTTTCTGGCAGTTTGTTTCCACATTCATTAAAACTCGAACACTTGGATACTTTGTTTCTCGAAATCAAAGCACAAAAAAGCAAACAGGATAGAAGAGATGGAGAGAACAACCTCTGATTAGTATATTGTCTATATTTGCATAGAATAAATAGATGAAGTGCATACTTGAATATATTAAAGAAGATAATAGTTTAAATAGTAATTTTTGTAACTCTTGATTTAGAGGAAGGAAAATACTCTTCAGGGCAAATATAAGTATATAATGAAATATCATGTTTAATTCAAACTCAAAGTGACTTGTTCTCTTCCTGACATACTTACTGTTAACCAACTGTATTTCACGGTGTCGAAATTTCAAATATTCAAAAACTTAATAGAAACATATTTAATTATTTTCAAAGTAAACAATAATTCGCGGAAATAAACTTTCAAGAATTTATCTCAATCGCTGGGGAAATAAAGTTAGTTTACAATACTGTTTGCCGTCAGTGAGTCAGGACTCAGGGCTGATCAATGGTATATTACTAGCTTTCCTTTTATCCCTGCAGATGATATTTAAAAATCCCCCTCGCGTGGGCAGTGTGCATTGTGCCACTTTGAATCAAAGTTAATTATTCGTATTGTATTAATGTTTTGCAGGATTACCCAAGACGTGTGCTGATAACGGTGACTGCTACGAACCTGACACGGTGTGCCAGGATAATGACGGCTTCCACACAAAGGTCTGTTTCTGTATCTATACTCTACAGCCCACCAACCAGTACGGGGAATGTCTGTCAGGTAGGAACTATCAATTCAAATCAACTATCTGTATAAACGCAAAGTTCTGTTTAGAAAAAAAATGTGATTGATTGAATCATGTTAAGATAAAACTGTTTTTTTGAATCAAGAACACTTGAAATAGATAAACAGTGATTCATCAGCAATTTTTTTCCGATGTCTAATCCTGGTTATGAACTATTATACAAATATCCGGCACACATGTCTTACGAAACGTCTTTCATATTCCTCTTAAGCAGATATAAAAATGGTCGACACAACATTTTATCTTCCTACTTCCGGCCTTAAAAGAAATATTGAATAAACAAACAAAATTTATATGTTATGTAAATAGGAAACCTACATATTTAAGACATATCTGAGCGTACCTATACGAAGGTTCAAACCAAATAATACGTTGGTATGTAGGATATACCCACCAACATAGCTGCATGACCATACCTGGAACAACATGCGTCTCAATACTGAATTGAGTGTGCGTGTGGCTACAAGTTACTGGTTAGTTCAGAGTTTTCCTACAAATACAAATCCTGTCAAATTCTAAATTCGTGAGGACGTTCATTGTAACCAAATGAAACAATGGCCTTAAGGGACAGTTTAGTCGAAAAGGTCATTGCAATTAAGAAAATAAACCCAGTTAAATCGTTAACAATCATGTGTAATTAGGGGGTGTAAAGGAATAATTTTATGTCTTAATTTGATGTGTGTTTATTGTGTGAAAATAGGCTGCACTGTTCCTTTAATCAATTTGTTAAATTAATTTTGAGATGACGATAATTTTTCAATTTATTAGCTCACCTGGACCGAAGTCAGTCCGTTCGTCAACATTTCCTTTAAATCGCTACTAGTCATATAGCCCTACATGGATTGTAACCAGAAACATCCTTGGGAGAAAGAAGTTTGTGTATATTTTGGCTCTGACCTCCAGAGGGCAGGAGGGGCGGGACCCAATAGGGAAAATAGAGATTAATCCTTTAAATCGCTTCTAGTCATAGATTTCTGCATGGAAACCTGGGAAAGAAGCGCAGGGCCCAATAAGTGAAATAGAGTGAATATTTAAATTCCTTTAGAAAAGAAACAATGAATCTGTATTTAGAACATAACTTGGCATTACAAACCAGGTGAGCGATACAGGCACTCTGGGCCTCTTGTTTTTTAATTGGAGTAGATGATGAGTATGATAAAAAATTTGATCAATTATTGTGACCAGCAAAGCGCGGAGAATTCTAGTACCGGAAGTGCCATCAGATCCCCAACTGTTCAGCAATAACGAGGAAGAATCAGGCTATCATGCAGTCAATAGATTACACGTAATTCGTCTTTATCAGATCAATCACATTATATAACTTCACAGCTTAGTAACACGCTCATACAACCTACACATAGTGTACCAAATGTTATCATGCAAATCATGTAGCGACGAATGTGGAAATTTAATTCTGTTAATCTTCTTTGCCGACAGAAGACGACAAACCGCCCCCAGACAAGAGAAATGACGTATTTCCAGTTCAGCCTTTGGTGGGTCTGCTTGGACCAGGGGACAATGCGACTGTCCCCGAAGCCAAACCAGTTCGTAACGAGGTAAGATCTGACAAAGAGGGATTACTCTGTCATGGGAGAAAACTATGTTATTTCGGTATAACAATGCATTTATCATTTTGCCTTCTTCCTTTAACATCATCTAGATTCAAACATATTAAAACATTTGTTGCTTTTATAGCAACTCAAACAAAATAGATTGCATGTCTTGTAAAAAAAATTAATGTAATGAAAATCAACGCTTTTCTTGAACAAGGAAGAATTTCTGTCAAACATTTGGATTTAGATGTTATTTTGGGATGTTGGACTGTTGAAAACCCGTTCATATCAAACAGATGGACCTCTAATCGATATTAGAAGTCTACCTTGCAAATATTGTGGAATTTTTAACCAACAAAACAATTAGAGAAATATAGAGAAGAGGTCAATTTCCTAGCTTCCCTCGGCCTTTGTTCTGTAGGTTATCGTTCTTGATTTACCTGGACTGATAGTTCTGCTGGCATCCCAGTCATACACCTATCTGGATGTCCGCGACTTATACTCCGATACATGCTTTGACATGCTTTGTCTGTATTTAACCTGTCCATAGATTTCGTCAATATTTTCCCTTTGCTAACACGGACTGCAGACATTTTGCGACATTTATCCTCATCTTTCTAACTGTTTTTATTTTTGACCGTTTATGATACCCGTCCTCTTGTCAACCAGACTGGATATATATCCTAAATCTCTTTCCTCAGTTAAACCTAGCTGTTTGGTTTGCGTTCACAAAAAAATTAGACACACGACGACGCGTTCTTGATGGACGGACATGTGTCATCTTCCTCATGGATATGAATTTATTCTTTTAAAACCGACAGCAGACGATTAATCACCCTTTGGACCAATATATGTCGCATGTCCCTGATATTCCTTTAACATAAGGACTTTTGACGTCCATTCCCGGTGAATACTACCCACAATAAACATCTCGGCTAGAGGGAACTCTTCTGTAGTGTTAGGCTAGGAATCCCTAGGTCGATCCCTTCAATTATGTCAGAGGCAGTGAATATGTGCAATTCATGTGCTCTGTTACATGCTGTATGTTATGGATATGGTATCTTGGTAGTTTCAGACTATCCATGGACGAACGTCCTTGCCAATTGTCCTCAGATAACTTGTTTTGGTCTTCATGTTACAACCTCTGCTCCATTGATTTCACTTTTTACGATTCATAACTCATTACGGCCCCAGGATTAATAATATACAGTGATCCAAGTCGTATTAAACCCATTGGGAAGTAATGAAATGCTTTAAATTATCAAGAATTCAATATGATTTACGAAGTAAAGACGATGATACACGTAGGATGGGATTCTCGTTCAATGTAAACCAGTGCATGTATAAAAATATATCCAATTTCTTATCAAATAAGCCCCACTATAGTGCCAGGTTTTCAATTAGTACAATAACAAAAAGCACATAGTAAGAGTCAATAAATATACCTTTTAAATACACTAATTAAACTAAAAATAAATCTTATTTGCCTTCCAGACGGAGCCCTTGTACAAACAAAGTGATCCCATGTCCGACCAGTTAACCGCCATACAGATATTTATTCCACTTGCGGCTGTGTTGTTTGTATTGTTTGCCTTAGTTTTAATTGTCGCCCGACGAATCAAATTATGCAAAAGAAAACGAAGGAAGGAGTCCACTATTAAAACAACAGAGGACGAACAACTCCTCGATAGAATGAACATTGTGAATAAAAATCCCACCTACTTCCTGTCGCCACATGACAGTGGAAAAGGTCGGAAATTCAACATTAAAGACATTCCGTCCGAGCAGATGAAGATTGTCGATGTGGTAGGCGAGGGCGCGTTCGGCCAGGTATATAAAGGTAAATCTACATTTTGATATGTAACATAATATGTAAATCTAACACAGAGTCTCAATCATAAATCAACCACGTCGTTGCCTTCTTCAGCCCTTGTATGTGGTCAATGATGATATAACGTCTGTGGTCAGTTAGGTGCTACAGACGTTGGTCAGTGATAAGATAGAGTCTGTGGTCAGTTAGGTGCTGTAGACTATGGTCAGTGATAAGCTACAGTCTGTGGTCAGTTAGGAGCTATATACTATGGTCAGTTAGGAGCTACAGACAGATCAGTAAGGAGCTTTAGGCTATGGTCAGTTAGGTGCTACAGTCTGTGCTCAGTTAGGAGCTACAGACTGTGGTCAGTGAAGGGCTACAGTTTCTGGTCAGTTAGGAGCTACAGACTGGTCAATGATGAGCTACAGTCTGTGGCCAGTTATAGCTAAGATGTGGTCAGTTAGAACTACAGTCTGTGGTCAGTTAGGAGCTATATACAATGGTGAGTTAGAAGTTACATACTATGGTCAGTTAGGACTACAGTCTGTGGTCAGTTAGGAGCTAACATTAGTTAGGTGACTTGGTCAGTTAGGACTACATCTGTGGTCAGTTAGAGCTACAGGCTGTGCTACAGAGCTGCTGTCAGTAGGACTATGATCATTAGAGTATAACTGGTCAGTTAGAGCTGACTGTGGTCAGTTAGGAGCTAAGACTGTGGTCAGTTAGACTACAGACTGGTCAGTTAGGAGCTATATACAATGGTGAGTTAGAAGCTACATACTATGGTCAGTTAGGAGCTACAGTCTGTGGTCAGGTAGGAGCTACAGGCTATGGTCAGTTAGGTGCTACAAACTGTGGTCAGTTAGGAACTACAAACTGTGGTCAGTTCAGAGCTACAGACTGTGGTCAGTCAAAAGCTATAGACTGTTGTCAGTAAGGAGCTACAGACTGATCACTTAGGAGCTATAGACTGTGGTCAGTTAGGAGCTATAGACTGTGGTCAGTTAGGAGCTATAGACTGTGGTCAGTTAGGAGCTATAGACTGTGGTCAGTTAGGAGCTACAGACTGGTCAGTTAGGAGCTACAGACTGTGGTCAGTTAGGAGCTACAGACTGTGGTCAGTTAGGAGCTACAGACTGTGGTCAGTTAGGAGCTACAGACTGTGGTCAGTTAGGAGCTACAGACTGGTCAGTTAGGAGCTATAGACTGATCAGTTAGGAGCTACAGACTGTGGTCAGTTAGGAGCTACAGACTGTGTTCATTATCCCTATAATGATTTGTCACCATGGTACATACTAGCCGCAATATACATCTCGGCTAGAAAAAAAACGTCTCTGTAGCTCTGTTGATTTCTTAATCGGAAAGCGTTACAGAGTTTAAGGAATACTCCTTAACCCAATATTATTTCCTTAACTTCTGTTATGCTTTCTGATAGAAAATAATAAACTTTTTCCTTAAAGCTCAAGAATGTTCATGATACTGGGCACATGATACATATCATGGTCCTAGTTTCACGAACATTCCTTAACTTTAGGTTTTTTAATCCGAATTTCGCATAGGAAAATATAGGGATAATTGTAAGGGAAGCAATTAAGTAAAGGGGCCTTCTCAAAAATCTGTAACGCTTTTCTACGGAGAATTATAAGTTAAAGATTGTCTTAAAGCTGTAATGTTCACAAAACTAGGCCCGAAGGTCCCGACTTCGGACCCTAATGGACGTGTGACGATGTTCGATTATAATCGTGCCTATATATGTTGCAGATTCATTTTGAGTAATCCTGATTTATATAAATCTAGTAAACATTGATGCCTTGTGGGATATAAAAACACACGAATATCATGATTCCTGTGTACATTTGTTTCGCTACACAGATCGAAAACGTAAAATGAAGTATGAAAACATTTTTTCTTTTAATCTTCAGGTATATATTCGGCCGAAGACGGGTCTGAGATAGGGAAGGTAGCGGTTAAAGTACTGAAGGACGGTGTTTCTAATGAAGTCAAAGATGACTTCGAGAGGGAGGTGGAAATTATGAGTGCCTTTGACCACGATAATATTCTTAAACTCTTAGGAGTGGTTACGAAAGGTTTGTACAATTTTATATTTCATTGTCGTTAGATATATACTATTATGATTGGTCAATCCAATTATGTTGCATCACACATTATCTGGTTGGAGAGAGTTTGATATATCATAGTTCCGTACCCTGTATACTTTATAACGCTAAATATTTGTTTTATAAAACAATCCGTTGTATCAATCGGTGCTGTAGAATTTAAAACCAACAAAAATGTTGCTATACATTTTCGAATTAAAGTTTCTTACGCCATCCATGAATGTTTCTAGATACGAAAACTTTGAAACATCAAAAATAAATGCTTAGAAAGGTGTCAAATCGTAGGCGTTGTAAATGTGTTGTACCTTCTTTTTATTTTATTACAATTTAGTTTTTTTCACTGGCATGATTGGTCAATCAAATTATGTTACTATCCTCTTTATCTTAATAGATAGAGAATTTGCTAGTTTCATAGCTTGCATACTGTTTACCACTAAATATTCGTTGGGTACAACATTAAATTGTATCCCTTGGTGCCGTACTTTAAACCCAACGGACGTATTGCTTTATATTTTTCAATCAAAGTTTCATATGCCATCTAAGAACTTTTCTACACACTACGTACAAGCTCTAACAATGACAATAGATATAGACTGATATGTCCTATTATACAGTGTTATACTTAAAATGTGATTCAATACATTCGAACAGACTTGATAATAATTTTCATGTTGCAACGGACTAACTCGAAGCATACTTTGGTGAGATTGCAAAATAGCATGTCGCCTTTCAACTACATTACTGTAAGTTAAGCCTCGTCTGATAATGTATTATGGGATTTTGTCACATGATCTCAACCAGAAAAAAAATATTTGAAATTTAATCTGATAGGGATGAGTAAAAGAAAGATTTGGACATGAAACTGGTACGAACAGTCATTAACGGCGCGTATTTAGTCCTCTTCTTAACGTAAATACTTGGTTACTTACGGTCTTTACGCGTGAATTAGGACCACGTCATTAACCGTTATGCATTGTCACATAAATTAAGCAGCCAGCATGTCAGCTGCTCGTTCCATCGTTAGCATAGAAAATGTTCAAGTCATAATTGACAAACAAACTAGCAATACGTTATACTTACAGAACTCTTAAGTGCTTGATAAAGAAAATTGCGTTATTGAACGCTCTACTTGCATCTGAGTATTTTTGCTTTATAAAGAAAGTCCGATATCAGTAATCTGCGTCATGTTTTGAGCGTGTAATTAAATATATTTATGTGACGTTCTGGCAGAGCTAACGACGGAATAGCGTGAGTCGTTATCACAAGCGTTATTGATCGACTTCATCATGCCAAATATGGGCGACGTGGTACAGAAAAATTAAAACAGGTTTTTATTGTACAATTTACTACACTAACCCACCTCACGGAAGCATGACAATCTATACTGATACATTTAATGGAGTCTCAAACTGCTTCAGGAATATGCAACGACAGTTGTTCAAATCAGAATGCTATTTAAGGGACAGACAGAAAAATTCAGGAGACAAACTTTTGTATTAACGTCATGGATTATTGCCCAAAGTGGCACAAACCATTGAATCGCCAATAAAAATGTTTTATTTTCGTTTGAGAATATTACCTTAGGGTGTTTTAGTGATATTAAAATATGTAGAATATAGTTAAAAATATACAAAGATCTCTGTTATACGTCATCAAACTATCCTTTCATGAGTGATGATTTTTTTTCCAATCACAATCGACTGGTACTTAACTGCTTTGCGTGGGCACAATAACTGTAACAGTCCTCATATTCTTAAGATATAGAGCTTTAGACAAGTTATGTATTCTCCTTTGTATTAATTTAGGAAAAATCCTTTTATAAAACACGGTATCACGGTAAAAGTCATAGATATTTATTTCCACTACATCGGGACGTTTTCTGTATAACACCGGTAGACGGTGATGAGTCAATTTCGATCCTGTCTTGTTAGCTGCAGCCTTCGTGCCCCAAGAGCACGAAATGCGAAGCACTTTTAAGGTAACACGTGAAAATTTAAGAAAAACCCTATCTTCAACATCCAGGTCTGCATATACCGACAACTATAAATTTTCATGGCGATTTTGAATTCATGTGATATTTTGGGTAACAATCACCATGAATATGATGCTTGGAAGTTAACTCATATTAGAGAGTAGAGATTCAAACGCACTTCTAATTCCAATGAACGTTAATCTTTATCTGACAGAAGCTCAATGCTATCGCTCTAATTTCCAAACAGTCACGTTGTTTGAAAGAGACACATTAATTTTATTTCATTCACGTTACGTATTCCTTATACTAATGTAATGATCGTTGTCATCGATCGTAGGTCGTCTGAAATCCATGCGTGTTAATCTTCATAAATGTTTTTTTCGTATGTTTTTTTCAACATTTTTGATCTTGAGAGGTGTTCAATTATACACACTTCCTACCAGCTTTCCAGTAAAATCACCAGGCCAACAACTGAGTATCTGTTACTTACATACCATTTCGTTTTTCTAAAATGCGGGTGAGGGACGAAAGTTACGCTGGTTCCATTATTTCCATAAAATTATTTTTTTCACATTGCACAAATACTGTCAATTTATATTTGATTACTAGAACATCTGACTGCGCCCTTAAAGGCATTGCTTTAAGTCATATGGTGGTTATATGGTGGGGGAGAACTTTATGGGATGTACCTCGAGGTTATAGGTATAGTAAATAAATAAGAGGATAGTTCGCAGTGTTGTACGTTTTGAGTTACTTACCAAGCAGATAAGTATGCTTTGCGACGCCATTACATTGTCTTCCAAGTTAATCGACATTTAATAACAATGACATCAATCTGATTAAAATACATATCCCTATTATCACTACGTTACATAAGAGGATCTGAGAACATCCCATTAGAGGTCACGTCAAGATGACCTTTTGAAATGGCCAATCAAATTGGCACTGCCAGAATCTTGACCGGGGACGAAATACTATGAAAAAGCTGTCCAAATAATTTTCGTGTACGTAGTCATCTCGCCCGAAGTGCACAACAAAGCTAATTGTTTATGTATACTGGGGCGAAAAGACATTTTCAATTGATGTTGTAAGGTGTAGAAACTGCATTTGCTCTGAAGTACACGTGGTATAAAGGTCATCTGGACGTGACCCCTTATGGGATATTGTCAGATCCTCTATTGAACGGAGTGGTTATAAGGATCTGTGTTTTAATCAGATTGCAATGACATTTACTGGAAATTTTTAATTTTTGTTGTAATTAATATACTATATCCAAAAACTTAGCTTCAGCCGTGTCCTTTAGTCAGAGTGATGTTGTTGTGTAACATTGTCAGCGAAACTCGTTTTCTACGAAAGTATAACGTTACAAAAATATGACCTTACAATCACTACCTACCTGCATGAGGGATAGCTATGTAATATGCTAATACACAATAGAAACGTTGTATGCATAGCGAATAAAGTTTTTTAAACAGAAAATTTATTGTGAATTAAATTAAATGAATTTCATGTCCGTTCAAAACTATGTATCAATTCCAGACTATCAAGTTCTTTCAAGCCCGCCATAACAGTCATATTTCATTGCAATAATCCTAGATCATGTCATATGTCTGTTCAAATAATCAAGTTATACGACGTATTCAGAAAATATTGCAACATCCATCACATGAATGTGCTACGTAAGTAATGTTAGACAATAGTCGTGTTTTTGTCTTGTTGCTTCCGCGTACTGGTAAGTTTGATCTGAGAGAGAAAACCAAATAAAAAAAACCTTTAGGAATTGATACATGTGAGACGCGGTTCAATTATTTTATTAAAACCAAACTCATTTTATGCAATATGCTCCATTCTTCGTTTTGCGAAAACAATGCCAAAACTTTATTTAATTATTGGCTCTGTGCATAAGGGTTTTTCTTGTTTGTGTTATTTTGTGGGGAGAAGGGAATAATATTTTACAACCAGAAAAAAATAAATCAATGGAAACAAAACTCCTTTTTCCGTCAATATATGCTCTATTCTAATGAAATAATTCATGTTTTGAAAGACAATGCTTCAAAATCTTTTATTTATTAGTTAATAAGTAAAATAGGTCGACTGCCAGGTTGTTGTTTTTCTTATTTTCTCTTTACCAGCAGGTAATTTAGAAAAATAAAAAAAAAATAACGCAAAATAGCAGATACACAACTAAGAACAACAACATAACCACCAAACAATAAAACCGAAGCACAATCAATAATGATGCTAATAAAGGACACAAAAATATTCTAATTCCATCAGATGTTATTTCTGTTTCCATTGCTATAACATCAAGTTCTAAACAACCCAACCGTTGATTGACGGGTTTTAATTCAAATGGAAATTGAGATTTTGTTTTCTTTGCTCCTGTCTGAATGAGTTCACACATCGGAAACAATACGTCATATCAGTCAGGTGTTGTATTGCCAAATTATTTGTATGATATTTAATATTCGTGAGACTGGAAATTTCGATAATTACAAAAGTTGATAAAAATCATTTTCAATACAATTCTACAAAACATAAAACTTTAAAGAAACATTAATCAGAGGTATACGTGCAGGTATCAAAATCAGAGAAAATGTGGAATTTGTGAGACAATTGTTAGTAAGCTATATTTGTTTCACGTCAATTCGGAACTATGAATTTTAAATATAATTATTATGGAATAGTTTTTACTAGCTTTCCATTGACTCTACCATTTTATATATAAAGTGATTTACAAACTATCCATTCCATTTGACAATTTAACGTCTTGATATGCACATTGTGCATTAAAAGCAGATGTCTCTCCTAGATATGGCATCTTAATTGTCTCGTTACCTAGGGAGACCTTCATGGCTATGTTCATAGCTAACATCATACATGGATCCCTCAGATGACTAGTTTTGGTTCAGATAACATGTCAAACCTACTGTGTGGAACAGGCCTGTCACGCCCTTTTGTTATTGATCACCTGGATTGATCCTAAATAGCTTTTACCGCAATTAATGCAATCCATCTTTCTAAATGTAACCACATGCAATTTATCAATATGTTATCGCCAATTTTCCAGGGTATAACGTTTCAATTTGACATTTACAAATCGCTTCAAAATCAAAAATTATGGATTACAGGTTTAGAGGGAACGCCGTACATGATCTTTGAGTACATGCTTCATGGTGACCTGGCTGAACTCCTGCGGCACAATGATCCGGCCATGCGCAAAACAATAGACGATTTTGTATTACAAAAGGTATGTTTGGTTGCATGATAATACACCTTTTTCTTTTACCTAATTATACTCAATGTCATTGAAACGAAGGGTTTTATTGGCTAATGAATATTTCATCCAGTAAAAGAAAAACAGCGACATAACCGTTTTCAACGTCGCTTCTGAATGGCTTATGCAATTTTTCACAGAAAAAAATATTCTTGAATAATGTTTGGAATTCAATAGATCTTGCAAGGTACATTGAATTATTTATCTTAATTCTCCTGAATCATTTTTACAAAATCGAATTTAGGTATAAGAAGCTTGTAAAATATATTATCTTTTTTTGGTTGCAGACTGACCTTATTGACATAGCAATACAAATAGCTAACGGAATGGCCTATCTGACGTCACAGCATTTTGTACATCGTGACCTAGCAACCCGGAACTGTCTGGTCGGGGACGGGCTGGTGGTGAAAATCTCGGACTTTGGAATGGCACGTGACGTCTACACGTGCGATTACTACAGAGTAAGTTAAAGCTGTCATATTAAACAAAGAAACAAAGATATTTGTATCGTTACTTTTAGGCAAAATTATTGCGAGCTTAGCAAACAGAAGATAATCCATAGAAATTTCATTATGATATTGAAATAAAATGTGTGATATCCCTTATTTATCAAAGAATTTGAAAACCAAATCGTCCTCCATTTTAATTGTCATGGACTACAAATAATCTGATGCACGTGATACAGGATTAATGGTAAAAGAGCAGGATAAGATATCAGAACATTCCATCAAGTGGTTGGTAATAAACCCATGTTTCATTTATATTTACTACTTTATTTAAAATGCTCCACAACCGACATACCCATTATTTTAACAATAACTAATGTTTAATCCTGCATATATGTGTCTAAATAAAACATACGAAAATTTATTGTTATTTTGTTACATGCGCAATCAATACTTCATTCTTTATAGGGCATAGTGCCGGGATGAAATTTATTACTTTTAATATTTTTATCTTTAAGTAAAATAAGAAGCTCAAACTTTTCAATGATTCTTATGTTGTAAAGTAAGTTACTTTTGTAACTGAAGAAAAGTATTAATTCGTCTGCTCCTGTTTTGATTGAGTTAAAAATACCATTCGTCAGCGGTGGATTATCTTTTATATTATACATTTATTTTCCTAAACCTATAGCTGTCTGTCACATCTTTTCTATCAAACTGCCAAAATTAACCAATTTTAACAGAGCATAATCAAATCATGAATAATTGAAGACTTTCAAGATATCACGTGATCCGTTTACAGATCGGAGGGTCCCGGATGTTACCCGTCAGATGGATGTCACCCGAGAGTGTCAAATATGGCCGCTTTACAACCGAGTCCGACATCTGGGCATTTGGTGTGGTGTTGTGGGAAATATTCAGCTACGGTCGACAGCCCTACTACGGACACTCAAATGAGGAGGTGGGTTGTTTGGGAGGAGATCATAGTTAATGTGATACCCATGTGAACGTAACAGTTAGATAATCAGTTAGTTAGTTAGTTATTTAGTTAGTTAGTTACATGTAGTTAGTTATTTAGTTAGTTAGTTAGTAAGGTAGTTAGTTAGTTAGTTAGTTAGTTAGTCAGTCAGTTAATTAGTTATTAACTAGTTTATTAGTAGCAGGTTAAAATATTACCTGGTTCCAACTATGTGTTACCATAGAAAACTGAACGAATGTATCCGTACATTGTTCGTGTGCAACGGGAGGCAACTATATATCTACAAAACGCTCCAATACAATATATTATAACAAAAACAGCAAACGACTTATACCAAAAGTTTATTTTACAAATAAATTCTAGTTATATAAGTCTATTAAAATCATGTATGGAAATAATATGTTCTCCTTTAAAAATTTCCGGTGTATTGTATATCTATCGACTTTCTCCTGGTACACCACGCCATGATGCAAATTGATATTTATTTACATGTATGTATGGTATATATTTCTATTCATGGTGTGCGGATGTCGTGTTATCCATAATCATATCGTATGGGGACTTCGACATTTAGGTCTTTCTGATAATTTGAGGTTTTTAATAAAATATTGGGTTTTTTTATTTGAAGGTGGTACGTTTCCTTGACGAGGGGATATTATTACAGAGGCCGGAGGAATGTCCATCAACGGTATATCACGTGATGCTGGGGTGCTGGAAAAGTGACCCCCGGGAAAGACTGGTGTTTGTTAAGTCCTATAACCACTTGGTAGACTATAGTAAAACGATCATGCGCACTGCACATATGCAGTCTGTGGATATGGACGGAGATGGAGACCTCATAACAACGTCATAGTGATTGGCTGTCTGGTTTCTTGACGTTTCGAAGCTTTTGATTGGCTAAGAATAACATCCAATCAATGCACCCTATATATTCAAAGTTTTATTTGAAATGGCCTTGGTTTTGTACCACTTGTGTACGGGTACAGGTCGGTTACAAATACAAATGTATTATAGATAGATCTACTTAAAAGTGGAACTTCTAAGTCACATGTTCACGGCGATTCACCACAAAAAGCATTAAGAATGAAAATAAACAGGAAAGAGAGGGGCTGGCCCCGAAACTGTATACAGCATTAAGTTATGACGCTGATGACGGGCAGGCCCCGCAACTTCTTTAATGTTTGTTCGTGATGGTTTAATTTACTTAAAAAAGTCGGTACCAGTGATGAATGCACGAGCTTTTGGACAAAACAGGGATGAATTGTTGATAATTATTATTCATGGTTATCATTCAATCGCAGTTAACGAGATACAACCACGTGATGTGGTAGTTTACGTGATTAAGTAGTGTATATACTGTTTCTCTCCCTTCATATGCCGTTTGTTTTGTACATAAGCGTTCTATATAAGATGTTAAACATTGTTATTGTTGTCAAAAGAATTAGATTTAATTTGATTTAGTCTTTTACTTTTATTATAGAAAATATGTTAATATTTGCTTTATCTCCTTAATGAACATCCACAGACTCAAACATATATCTATCTTGAAAGAATAAATTTGTTTTCCTCTCAGTTGGAAAATATTCCATGCGATTTGAAGGAAAAAATTAATCCTTTTCAAGCCAAATATGTTCAATATTGTGAATATATATTATAATATGATATATAATCTATTTAATTTAAGTCATGTATTTCATATTACAGGTCCCATGAGCTTTTAACATATTATTTATCCGAGTTTGACCCCGTTTGCCGGAAGTTTCCTATTTTGATCAAACCTAGTAATATGTGTTAACTAGGGACTATTCAAAACTTATGGAAATGTTTAAAAAAAAATTAAGTTACAGTACTGTGAACATTTTATGTATGCAAAAAAGCAGTTCCATTATTCATAATTTCTCTATAATCTAATCTTTAATAGAGTATTTCTACATGTTGTTTTAGGAAACTTAACATAGTCTATGTTTGGAAAATTCAACCACTAAAACAAAAAGGATTAAACTTCTTTTATTTCGACCAAAAATTAAAGAAATAAATGTTTGTAATTTTGTATTGTTAAAGGGACAATTCACTCAGGCTAATTCTTTTACATAACCAAGAAGCAAAATATGACATAAATGTATTGTTCTACATTTCTTATGAAACATATAACATAAAAAAATTGACAAATGCCACGTCGTTGTTTAGTATTTTAATTTATACCGTTGTAATTACAAATCGTTGATCAATACAATTAAGCGGGTACAATATGTACGCTGTACCCATACCCGAGCCAAAGTCACGCACGTTAAACACATGAACTACATAACCACTGAGGAGATGATTAAATGATGTTTAGGCAAGACAATTGACATAATAAGGTTAACACAATCCTGTCAGAATGATTTTAGCTGTTCTAGACAAAAGTAGCATTACTCTACGAGCAAGGGACAGGGTTCGGCATACAAGATGTTCGATCACAATGTGTAATGGCGAACAGCTAGCGAGTTTGAACATTTAACACGCATTTCACCACCATGGGCTTTTCTGGCATATCACAGTAAAACCGAATTTCTATTTGAACTGGGTTTTTTCCGATATATGTACAAATTTCAATGTTCTCTTAGACTGAATTGTCCCTTTAGTAGGACTTCTATTCTAAACAAAATGCTATTGTCGCTTGAAGAACCGTTCTCATCTGGTTTAAGCTATTTAATGCAAGCATATTTTTGGTGTTATTAGTTTAAAGTCCTATTAACAGTCAAGGTCATAACAAGGACGTGCCAGATTTGTTGGTGGAGGAAAGGCGGAGTACCAGAAGAGAAACCACCGACCAGCGGTCAGTACCTGGCAACCTGCCAACATTCGAATTCATGGCCTAGATATGGAGGGCTTGTGGTAATATGTCAAGACATCTTAACCACTAAGCCACCGCGGCCCCATTATTGCAAGCAAAGGTTAAGTGAAAGAAATCGCCATTAAGAAGCTATTAGAATCTGACGTAGATGTAGTAAAATATAAATACAAGATCCCAACAAATGTGTGTCTCTAGTAAGTAAATACGAAACAAAGAAATACTTCCAACAGTGTGGACAAAATATTGTCAAATTTTCGGGACGATTTGTCCCTTTAGACAAACAAAAGAACAAAATTATATCATTCTTTGTTGTTGCAGTACTTGTCAAAATTGTAACGAAAATGTACCCACCTAAAAATACATAAAAATGCTTACTTAAAGGTAAATATGTTGAACGTATTAATGATTATTTATATATGTGTCATTAAATTAAGTAATATTTTGTAAAAAAAAATGGAAATATAGTTTCATGGAAGTATTACAAAACGGCCATATTTTATCGTTGTCTTCCTTGCCAAATCCGATGATAATACACTGGTAAATATTTGTCTACTGTTATCGGCTAAGGTCAATATTTTGGAGACAAATGTCAAAATGTTGATATTTTCTGTTGGAGTCAATGTGCTACTAAGTAAGGCCAGTGATATGATTTTAGCGTATTTTCATAAAGATATATCATGCATTCGTCCAAACAACACTACATTGTATTTTGTAGATATAGATACATCGATGGATTATAAATACCATTTATTCTCCATAGTTTACCGCTGTTGGTCAGCATGCAATCTTTGCATCCTACAGAGTTGTATTTCTTGCGGGTATGTATCGATTGTTACGTCACGACACGGACAGAAAGCTTAATATAGACCGAAATCAGGTATATCGGGTGTATATATAACTCTTTAATATGCAAAGTCGGATAAGATAACAAACTATAAACCAATAGGGAAATTGGCTCTTCTGAACACCTGGCAGTTCCCTTTGCCTACATCAATTTTTTATAAAGATTTGGCGTCATAATTATATCAATATTTGTACATTGTATTATGTTTTTACAAAATCGAAGACTTTGAAAAGCGTCAGTTTTGTACATACTTTTATCAACTGAATCTTTTGTAGATAATGTTCCAAATCTGCGTGTATTGGATTACGTCAACATGAATAAATCGATTTGTTATGGAGATAAAACATATCAATCTTTATGTACTGTAAATAAATCACAGATGTTTTTAACTCGATTTACAATAATATAAATCATTTTAAAAAAGTATTGTGGGACTCTTTTTTATGAAATCACTGTTATACCAACCAATCACATGCGGCGTTAGAACCGGCATCGTCCTTTGTATCCAATGGAAATGTTCGTTACATGCAAAACTGAATTACGTCGAACATATCCAATCAATTCACATCCACAAAACTAATGTTATAGTTTTATTGTTTTCCTAAAAAAATATCTGAGGTCTTCACAACGTATACATAGTGTATGATATAGACTTAATTTGTATTGTTTCACGATGGAATGCCCTCCTTGTATTGTTGTGTTTTGTTTGTAGAGTCAATTGTCAGGAATTGTTCATTTTGTTACTGTTGCATTATTAATTATACAAAGTAAAAAGTTTATCTTATTTTGTTGAAATATTATCAATACAGACAAAAATAAAGAGTGAAATAACAAAAAGGAAAACGTCTTATTTGTTTTTCGGCTCAGAAGAGTCCATCGCTGTATATTGACTGTAACTACAGAATGAAAAAAAAATATTTTGGTCAAAACGGTATCTTGTTCTGCAATCCCCGTGACGTTCATTTGGCACTGTGAAGAAAGCTTTTTGCGCTGTAACTTGGACGTGATACAATATTGTCTACGGAAGTATTAATTCTTTATCTGCTTGACGTTCAAAATAACATTGAGGCTATATTGTGACCGAGTGGGGTGTAATGTTCGGTGTCCCAAACGGCATACGTCAGTGACATAGCACCATAAAATTTGCTAGAGCTCTGCTATTGCAAGAATAGACTACAAACACATATCTCAGTTACTGCTATGTACAATACATACCATACGCCAGGCGGAATGGCCATGATTAAAGCGTTTATAGGACCCAACAAACAGCATCACACATACAATGAAGTTTCCCAGGCAATATTTTTTTAATAACGAGTAGCATGATAGACATGGTAACAACAATGTCAGCTATGCTGTATAAAGATTCCTCTCATACCTACAGGTGTAATGCTAGTTTATCTCATGCAATGCACGCGTGTCGTCTCAGACTGTTTTACAAAGTACAATTCCATTATTTTGTATCAGACACTAAGCTTGTTTTACTACAGTCAGAGATGGAAATAGCGGGGTTTCTGTTAAAATTATTACGCAATTTTCATGTATGGAGAAATGATGTGCAGTCGCGGTTTTTTTCAAATTACTTCGATAATTGTTAAATTGAAAAAAGGTATGTAGGATAGTGATAGCCTAGCCTGGGGATCGCAAAACGTAAAATCCTCGGCAAGACTGGAGTTTTTTCAACATTTTTGACTTTCAGACAGAATATCCCTATCCTTAAAAATATAAACCTTCAAAGTAATACATTAATACTAAATATAAAAAATGATGGAGCACTTATCTATAAACTATATACCTTGGTTATATACTGTTTATTATTTTTGGGGGCTTGTGAAACACTACATAAGCTATTGCTAATACATTGCTAAGGGTACCTGATATTTCGGTTTAAACGATTAATACATTAATATTTTAATAAATTTAAATTAAGATATTCTTATAAAAATGGATGTTTGTTGGCATTCTTGAAATAAATATCAACCATTCTCGGCACATATTGAAATACCAATACTATGAACGGGTAAAGGGTATTGTGTGTAAATGAAGTTTTGCGGGTTATCTCCCGTTTGCTTTAAAACATATTAACGATGCATGAATACCTATTAAACTCTCGTCTGCTCGCATTTATCTCAGGAAACGCACAAAAATACTCCCACCGTGTTGTAATTGTTAACATGTGGAATATATATTATTGATACACAGCTGTAAAACTCTGGTTGGAAACAGAAATGATGTGCAGAATATCATTTACAGAAAATGTTTTCAAACAAAAGAAATCATTCCTAAAGAAGTCACCTAATCAAATGGGTCAATTGGTAGTACTTACTCGTTTGAATGATAAAGTTAAATTCAGAACATTGTAGTTTTATGAAAGTTAAAACCACACTTTAGCTTATGTGCTACTTCAATTTTATCGCACCTCGGACAGAAATGTGCTCAAATAGGCGGAGAGACGTCACGTGGTGACCCCCTAACACTTTGTAGGGGGTCATTAACTGACTATATATATAACTAATGATATAACGTGATCGTATACTGACTATATATACTAATGATATAACGTGATCGTATACTGACTATATAACTAATGATATCATATGACTCTTATAATATATAATAATATAACGTGATCATATATTTTTTCATATCTCTTCAAAGTCATTTTGATATATCTGCAATGTTCCATCAAACATTTGCCAATCATTTAAATTTACTTCATTTTTCCCTTTCGTTAAACATGAATAAAGATCAAAGAAGCTGTATTTACTGTCGCATGCAATGAATATTTCAACATTCGGTTCAGTCGTGTCATTTCTACGACAATCGGGTTATAACAAAATAATAACATGGACGGAACAAACAAAAAACTTTAAGTGAAAATATAAGAATTAACAAGAATAATTTAAATTTAAAATAAGAATAAATAAGTGATGGAGACGTAACACAATAACCAGAGTGTACTGTAAATATGTACACTCTGATTTTTGTATTATTCTATATATTACACAATATTTTCGAGATAATCCGTATAATCAAATCTAAAAAAATGGAATTGCACATTCCCTGGAGGACTCTTTTTCTATGACATTACTGTTCTTGCAGCCAATCAGAGACAGCGTTACAACGGCGATGTCAGTTTTTCTTCATAGGAAAAAAATATGATTTTGTAAGCCAATACAAATGCTTGTTTCAAGCAATTTGGAAAATATTGAAAATATTATTTAATACGTTTTTAAAACTAGTGATAAATCAATATAAACATATGACTATAGTTTACAGTTCAACATCATGTTTACTTCTGCAAACATTTCTATATGGCTCATTTGTCCACCAGTGTGAAATATCATCATATAGACTTCTGTATCTATCCTCGTTGTGTAATCGTTCACACAGCTGACAGAAGTCTTGTGGAGTATACAGATCGGCAGTGTACCTGTTCTCCCACTCAAAATACGTATTGTACAGTGTCTCATTCTCCGCTATAGATAGGAGTCTGGTAACTAGTTTCGGTACAGATCGGAAGTCCTCGGTGTTGATGTAAGATGATTGAGGTAAATACATCTGATATTGTGTTCCCGTCAAACCACGAGTTACTGGTATCACATACGAATTATACCTGTACACCTTAAAACCCTTCTCCGTGATGTAATCATGACAAAGTGAATTTTCAAATGAGAGATAAAATTTGAAATAACCCCTTAGTATTTCCATACACTTTTTATCCTTGCTTCTCGGACATTTCTGCTTTCCACATTTTCCGTAAACAGTCACATCCATCAAGTCACGAAGTGTATCTACATATTTTTCTCGACCACCATGAGTATGGCAATTTGAGACAAACCATGCGATATTTTTCATTTTTGACTGAAATAAACTACTTCTGTTTACACTATCTACATATCCTGACTCCGTTGCAAATATTCCGTTTAGAGCGGCGATATCCGAGTCCCGTCGGTACGTCATTGTCCAGTTGAAAACTCGCTTCCATGATTTCAGGGATCCAACATAATTAACTGGTGATTCTTTCCCGTGGAGAATCCATATTTGCCGTGGATATTTCATCGGGGGTGACGTCACGAATGAACCTAACGTGGGTCCGTGAAAAATAACCACGTGACTTGTTCTATAAGAAGACATTCCATGCGTAAGGTAGCATCTGTGTTTACAGATTTCAAAACGAGATCCGTTGATACCCTTTGGCTTGTTGAAGTAGTGGACCCGTATCGGTTCTGTCACGTGGTGTGTTGCTAGATCAGTATTCGTAGAGATGCCGGTAGTAGTTGATTGGAAGTAATACCAAATGTAAAGTGTCACCAGGGAAACCGAAATTAATACATATTTCACATTGTATAGCCTACTGAAAATAGAAAACATGACCATATTGTATTTTTTTATTATCATTATTATTATCATTTTCTTGTTTTGACTAATCAATTAAGTTATAACAACTAAAGGTATGCATTTAAGGCCAATACATTATTAGCTAATTAGATATGCATGTAGTGTTTTCACTTGGATGAGAGGATGACTGCTGAATAGACAACATCAGATTTAATGGAGCGCGATTCATGGTAATACATCAACTTGTCCTATCGTCAAGGACGCAACAGCCATTCCAACAGCTATCTCTTCCGACAATAGTGACGTCACAATGATAATAGCGTCAAAATAACCGCCTGGCAGTCATCCATTGGACATTGCCAACTGCCTTTGATAAGATTCCTTTGTAGGGGTGTCATGGTTATTGTGAAAATGTAAATTGGACTTACCGTATCATTGTACAACTGATGTCGGTGTGAGATTTGTTCGTGCCTAACACAGATTGTCGTTTGGTATATGGAATATAAATAGATAAAACCAAGTAAGGTGAAGGTCGTACTGGTGTGGTTCACCGTTAGTTTATTTCTTATCTAGTGTCGATTTACCTATAATGGTAATACGGGGAGACGATACCTTTCATGAATTTCGTAAATGTGAAATTAACTTCAACGGAGACCTTTAAACGAAATCAAATAAATCAACAAAATTAAATTGATTGAGCAAATTTTTCTTTCTCTTCATATTTGGTCGTTTAAAACTCTCATCATACATTGATGTGTAACATAAACTGGTTGTTCTAGCATATCCAATGGTGCGCGTTAGTGTATTTCAATTACGATATAATTAAATTATTTCATTATCTTTCTTCTGTAAATTCCGATACTGGCATGCATATGATTCCAGTCTTTTCACGTGACCTCTTGAACTCTGACGTAGGTCTTATTATGTCAGGCTGCGTATATACCAAAGCAAATACTGGAAATTATCATATATTGGGTTTAGTAGAAACATAAATCTTACTATGTAGATGCAAGGTAAATATTCCCATAAATCTGCCATTTGTGCAGAATTTATATATACATGTAAAATGTGTGAGGTAGTCACCATTAAGTGTAAAAACGAAATTAACTTTAGCGGCCGACTAAATACTCACTCAGAGAAAAATATAACATTCCAGAGATAATTTTGGAATCCAAAGGACATTTTCATCAAGTAAACGACAAAATACTTTCAAAACACGGCCAAGGTGTTAGTTAGACACATTTTTCAATATGAAAAAGAAATGTGGGGTTTAACAGGGTGTTCTTTTATATCTCTTCAGTTTTCTCGTCAATGAAAATGTTATAATTATACATATTTTGGAAGTTTATAATATTGATTCATTGAGATTTTGCAGAGTGTGGTTTCTCTTCATGGTTTCTCCACTCATAAATATTTTGAAAGTTAGCAATATTGGTTTTGTTGGGTTCGACACGGTGTGATTTCTCCTTCAGTTTTCTCGTCATTGAAAATGTTCTACTCAACTATTTTTTTTAATTAGAAATATTGAGTGTGATTTCTCCTTCAGTTTTCTCGTCATTGAAAATGTTCTACTCAACTATTTTTTTTAATTAGAAATATACATTCTGTGGTATCACACAGGCTATGATTTTTCCTCCAGTTTTCTCTTTATTAAATATCTTATAATCATAAATATTTTGGAAGTTACATGTATATAACTTATATGTATTTGAAATCCATGCCTGGATGCTGTGTATTAAGTATTCACCGAATGGCGATGAAATATATATTACTGCTGTGCCTACTGCTAATGTTGATGATAATGGCGATGACAACTACCATTATAGAGATGATGATCGCCAGAATTATGATCATGATAATGTTTTCTGACATATCGGTATAAATATATTCTGATGAAAAGGCCAAAGTAGTGTTTTTTCCTGTTTTGTGTCCACGTGATAAAACAAACAAAATATTCTTTCAGAAACTGAGCAATAAAAGACGTATATAACAAGGAAAGCAAGGTTTCCTACATTTCCTGAAATTCAATGTCTATAAAAAACAAACAAACAAAAAACTCGTCTTTATTTTTTATCAATAACAATAGAATAATTTATTTTTGGATAAAAAATTCCATAACCTATATCATTTTAATGCCTAAAAGTTTTAGTTCTTCAGGAAAATTTTATGTTTAGTTTCGTGTGTTTTCTCGCCATTCTGGATGGCAACCATGCATAAAATAAAAAGGCCACAAGATACAATATCATACATCTGTGGCCTAAATTGACAATGAAAGAGTTTCTGAAAATCGCTAATTGGCTTAAAAAATTCAAAATTAAATAAATAATTGTAAGCTATAAATTTATCGTACGTCTTGAAACCAGGTCTTTCCGTCACGATTGTTTAAACCTGATTATGAAGCAGGCCGGTTTTCACAGCAGGCCGCCAATGTAAAGTAGTGTTCGTGCGGTGTCAAGTCATAACATTATGTAGGGCGATACCTCTCGTGGTTCTACACGGCCCTAATTAATCACAGCGAGAACCCCGCTACACGAGGCCCTCTCGTGCGGCAATGCAAACATATGGCCGCCTCGATCGGATCAGGTTACGAGAGTGCACAGTTTCAAACAGTGTATACCGAAACATAGAAAGCTCAATGACCTTTTTCCATAGAAGTTACAATCTCCTGTTGTATAATTAGAAGCGCGTGCAGTGCGCGTGTGCCCTAAGCAGTGGTGTTTGGCACTGAAGAACACTGTACACGTAGGTACAGTAAATGAACAAAATGGCGACCGTATCGGACGTCCTTCTCCGGTATGGGGATGACGCCTTTAACTTGAAGGATTATGATATTGCCGCGTGTTTTTATTCTTATGCTTCGTCTCAAACGGTTGTGTCTGATTATTCAGAAATTCTTAAAAAGAGATCGAAGTGTTATTACAAGAATGGGAAGTACGCTCGCGCATTCGACGACGTCGTTGAAATACTGAAAATATGGCCGTCATGGATTGAGGGATACATTTATGCCGGGAGTTGTCTTTCGTACTTAAAGGACTTTAAGGGTGCAATGTTGATGTATTCCCGAGGGTTGAAGTTAGACCCCGGGAACGAAGTAATCCAGAAAGCTGTAAATAACGTCAAAGACGCGCTAACGGAAAATGGTGGCACGACGTACGATCCCCTAACGCTGTGTACACAGGACGCGTATCCAGGCGACGAGGAACTTGTAAAATTAGAACAAGTCAAACTAGATAAAATTGGAGCAGTTGAAATTCCGGAATTTCTCACCATCCCAGATACTCTTAAACTGAGAGGGCTGATTCAGAGTGTTTGTGAACATAAAGAAGACGGAGAGTACAATCTCGCAGAGGCTTGTTTAATGGCGGCCATCCGCGAGGATGGTGATAACTACAGTTTTTACCATATACTGGCTGAAATACTGTTCGAGAATAAGAACTATGAAAAGGCTTTCCAAATCTGTGAGATGATTCCCAAACAGATGAGGTTATTTGATACCTGGATATTAGGAAGTAAGTGGAAACTATTATCTTTAAATAAATAAACATCACATTACAAAATCATTTAAAGGTTCAGCAAATATCCAATACATTTTCTATGACGTTTCAGTGTAACGTTACTTGCAGTCGTTTTAGAAACAGTGTGTGTTTCTGTGATAGTACTCGTTACATTGTATAATAAGTTCGCTTTACAAACAAAGAGCTTCCTTGCACATGCATGACATATTTCACACAAAAACATTCTGGTTACAAGATTAGAAGGGAAGTAATTTGATATATTAGAATGTTTTTGATGACACAAAAGAAGTTCATTCATTTTCCTAAGATCATGTAACTTTTTGTTTTAAAGTAGAATTAAGTATCATTTTCATAAATTTCCAGGTAAAATCAGGCAGGCTTTAAAAGTGCCCGTATCAACAGAATTGTGGTTGAAAAATGCAACAAAGTTCGGAGGCAAGCGTGCAGAGGAGGCGGCCATGTTGTTTCAGGATGTCAGGGTTCAGCGTCTGTATGATCCGTTATCATCCGGTACAAATGTCAACATCCGGTTCACGGAGTTCGGCAGAACAATGCACACCACAACTGAAGTCAGTAAAGGAGCGTATTTATTTAGGGAAAGGCCGCTTATCTTAGCTCAAACCATCGACAGTCTAGATATCCAGGCGTGTGGTCATTGTGGGAAAAGTCTTATCACTGCAGAACTATACTTTGGCCATGGTGTGATTCGACAAAATAACCAAGTCAGAGCAGCTGTCGACAAGTTCTGGCCAAAAATAGATGTGTTTACCTGCGACAAATGTGGAGCAGAAAAATATTGTAGTGTGACTTGTCGAGGAGAGGCATGGGAGGATTACCATCAAGTCTTGTGTTCTTCTGTAAACAAAAATGTGGAAAAGCTACATCAAGTTTGTAAACAGTTCAAGAAAATGCGAGAAGGGAATTGTCGAGTGTGGGATGGAGTGTGGAATGCTGCGTTTAGTCCTGTAACGCTAGCACAACTCTGGGCAAAAATCATCTGCGACGCCAAGCGGTTAGCAAAGGAACAAGGGCGCATAACTCCAGATCGCCAGGACATGGCTCAGGCCAAAGCAAAATTTAGGAGGTAGTTAGTCGTTAGTGCCCAAACCTGCATGCTGTAAGCGGTTATCTCCCCTTGTTCGACCCTTTGATACACACAGAATTTTAGCCAATGATCACTTGACACTTTAAATGTAAACTATTTACTAGCACATACATTTGTTAAACCTTACAATCTACTAAGTAAATGACGAATTCTAGAACTAGAAAAGAAGTTATAAAACAAAAAATTCTTTTTTGGCCACAAGAAAATAGATTATACATTGCAATTTGGTACGTTACATTTTGCAACATTAATCTTTACTTACACGTAGTGATTTAACGAGATGGAAAATGATATTCAAAGTTCTCGTAGGTAAGTTATTGAATGAAAGTTATGAAGAATATGAACGGAAAAATACATAACGAAATTAAATAATATAATTATTGTTTGAAAGGTTACAAAACAAACCCCTCCGCTATTATACATGTATAATATATTTTTCTTGGTGAACATGTCTGATAGGAATACAAAATAGGCCAAAAGGGCCTGTAATGTTGATTTTGGACATTGTAGATAAATGTTGCATGGTGTGAAACCACGTGTTGTACATACATGCACTTGTTTGAACTTTGACCCCTTTTCTTCCAGACGCTTGGTTCAGTTTTCCCTTTCCCCGTGTGACTGACCTTTCAGCGTTTCCGACCTCCTGACCTTTGAACCCAAGATTTAGCTCTCCACAGAATTCAACCCTGAAGAATAAACCATAAAATGTAAAAATGTAAGCAAATTATTTAAGATACTTTGTTCGGCGAGCTTTTCGTGCAGTTAAAGCATTAACATTTGTCTTTAAATTTCATTAATACAGTATTTATTAATAATTATTCACAAACTGTATTACAGTGTATCTTAAAATGTTGGCATGGTGAGCTAATGAATTCATAGATTTTGAAATACGAAAGGGTTTGTAACGATAGCGATTCGTTCTTATTTCTGCATGCGATTTTCAGCGATAGCCAAGACACAGTTAATAAGTATATAGACCCACCAGAATGCCCATTGACCTTTTGTAGCGTATTGGGATCTAGATCACAAATTTGTACTCTACTTCATGGTATATGTATAATACACCATGTATAGTACCTATTTTAGATCACGATCCCTAAGACGTCTACAAATGGTCTATGAACATTCTGGTGGATCTAATTATTTATTAATAACGGTAACTATATATACTTCCCAGATCCCTGTGTTGATGACTGGAGCTCTAATTCATTGCCGGGCACATGTTCTCCATTTCTAGGTCGCCTCGAGGAAACATTTGGCACATTAGGGTATAGAGCTGTACTATATATATAAATATTACTCTTTTTTCACCAGTAAGTGTTCCTCTTATTTAGTACACCAAACCTGGCACAGATTCAAATATCAGTAACTGGTCTTGAGTATGTAAAACGATCACAACACAAACAAATAGGGCAATTCTTTTTCGGAACTCGAACGTCAGCTCGAAACTAGCAAAAGCTTACTCAAAGTTGACTCGAAACTCGAAATTGTTGACTCGAAAATCAAAATTGTTGACTCGAAACTGTTGACTCGAAACTCGACCGAAAGACATTCTCAAACAAATCTTACTTAGCAGGACAAACTATTACAGTATTACTTCAATTCAAATGTGAAACTCGAAGTCTCAGTTTAATTTGAAATATCTTAGTCCCGCCAAATAATTTCACTGGAAACTATATACAAAGCTTGGTTTGGCGTATCGCGTTTTTCATTCTGATTTTTACCTCTAGTATGATTTATACAAAGAAGCTATCGTTACAAGTACTTTTGTACCGATGCATGTTAAAATGATTGAGAGTTTGGTGGTGTGGTGTTGTTTTGGTATATGGACACAGACATTACCGATACGGGATCATATTTGGATTGAAATTAGCTGAGAGAACTGGTGTAACTATGACAAGGCATTAAGTATTTTTTATTTTTGTTGTCCTGGGAGTTATTACTGCTTTCCGTCAATAGCATTCGATCATAGCGAGTGTTTCGTTTTTGTTTGTTCGTTATTGTTTTGTTTCCATTGAATATTACAATTTACTTTTAATATTATATTCCAATGCAAAAAATGATAGCATCACGCATCCTCTTGAAATGTTTTGGATGTTATTTTTGTAAATATTCTGCATTCTCCGACACTATATAATTGGGCTAAGAAATAAAGCAAACTATTTTATTAACACCAGATATAAACACATTAGTACCCCCTTTGATTGATATAATCATTTACTCTGGTGTTATTTAGATGTGTTTCTTCAACACTCGTTTGCGAAATAAATGTGTGTGGTTTAGACTTGATAATTATGCAGATGGCAACATTACCTGTGTATATTTTGGAAGTGTGTGTAATGAAAGATCATTCAAAAAGTGTGGTAATGAGTGTGTGTGGCACACATACATGTATGTGTGTTCTGGGTTAATCTAAGTAATTCAATTACATTTGCAGGGTGTATGTATGTTCAATGTAATTTTACTATTAAACGCTTATAATTCGATGAGGCCGCGAAACTGTTTGGTTATCTCCCTTGGTTCTGATCTCTCTGTAAGGTTGTGGTTATCTCTCTTGGTTCTGATCTCTCTGTAAGGTTGATGTTCCAACGCAACATCCGGCAATCTTCGTAGATTATTGAATTATTTCGGAAGATTGTCGGAAATTTCTCCCGAGATGTTGCGAATGGATAAAAAAATGTGTACTGGTTTGTTTAATTAATTTCCATACAACACGTACAAAGTATTATTGAGACACAACGTATCGTAGAATTGAGAACTTCAAGAAGGTAACCAATGTATGAACCCTGGAATAGAAACAATATCGAACAATAAATTTATGCTGTACACCAGCGATATTGTAAGTGGGCGTAATGATGAAAATAAGATTTATGTACATTGAAAATTCCGGTGTTAGTGTATTGGTTTTAGCTCTAATAAACTGACGGTTGATGCATGTTTGTAATCTGATGATAAAAATAGATAATTCAATTTTGCTTGTTACGAGCATTTTCATTGGCTTAACAATTTACTTTATCAGCCCATAAAGGAAAAAATGGCGTCGCCGTTTGTAACGTCGCTTCTGATTGGCTGAGATGACGGCGTAATAATTTCATAGACAAAAGAGTCCCAAAATGAATTTTAAATGTTGAAGAGATTATCTTTAGTAAATTGAATTATAAGGATTAATTTGAATAGATTTTTTATGTTATGGAGATATAACACAAAAATCTGAGTGTACTCTCATCATAAACCGCTTCGCGGTTTATTTAGAGTACACTCAGATTTTTGTGTTATATCTCCATAACATAAAAAATCTATTCAAGTTAATCCTTAAATAAAATATACAAACATAAAATAATATGTCTTATCTGGCAAATATTTACGTCTTAAACGAGTGTTTTTAAGACACTTTATGCATGAATATTTTGGGATGAATATCGATCAAAAGAACTGTTTTATAAAATGAGGAAAAATACTATATATACTTTTAGAAAAAAACATATACAGGACACACATTTGTATATTTTGTATTTAAAACTACAAGTATTTATCATTTTGTCATAATTGTTTCAGGTTTATTGCATACGGATCAGCTAAAAACGCCAAAATTGTTCCGGGGATGATGGCAATTATGAGAGAGATATTCAGCGACCTTCCCGACGGGGTTACCCTGGAAATAACAGATAAAGAGTTCGAAGGCCGATATTTCCAAATCGCCTGTAACATTCAGGAGTACGCCGACCCAGAGCCTCCATACAAATTATTTATTGCGAACGCTAAAACGAAAGCACAGGTCTGGGCATGCGTCAGTCCTCACATCCGGTCTGAACCTCCCGAGGCTACGTTCACCGGTTTGTTCATGTTACACGCATGTATGAACCATTCTTGTGACAATAACGCTGAGGTCCGCGACCGTTTTGTTGACGGTAGGCCCGGAATCGCACTGCAGGCAAAGAAACCAATCAGCGCAGGACAGGAAGTGACGATATCATACATAGATACCAAGATGTCTCGTCAAGATCGTCAAAATTGGCTGTACCAATCATACAACTTCTGGTGCACGTGCACAAAGTGTCAGTTTGAAGGAAATGATGCAAGCTCGTGCACGAACTGTAAGAAAAAGGTATCAAATGACAAACTCTTCCCAGCATGCAGTCGATGTCACAGAGCTTGGTACTGCTCGTCTAAATGTCAGAAAGTAGCTTGGAAAAAAGGTCATAAGTCTATATGTAGTAAATAAGTAAGGTCACAAATATATATGGACCAACTACGTCCGGTGACAAGTCTATATATAGCAAATACGTAAGATCACAAATCTATATATAGTAAATAAGTTAGGTCACAAGTCTATATATAGTAAATACGTAAGATCACAAATCTATATATAGTATATAAGTTAGGTCACAAGTCTATATATAGCAAATACGTAAGATCACAAATCTATATATAGTAAATAAGTTAGGTCACAAGTCTATATATAGTAAATACGTAAGATCACAAACCTATATATAGTATATAAGTTAGGTCACAAGTCTATATGTAGCAAATAAGTAAGGTCACAAATATGTATGGACCAACTACGTCCGGTCACAAGTCTATATATAGTAAATACGTAAGATCACAAATCTATATATAGTATATAAGTTAGATCACAAGTCTATATGTAGTAAGTATGTTAGGGCACAAGTCTTTATAACAAAAAAGTAAGATCTACAAAATAAGGTCACAAGTTTATACTATATGTAGCATATAAGTGAGGCTGAAAATCTATATGTAGTAAATAAGCAAGTCGGACTGCTACATAGAACCCATACACAACTGATAAAGTTATAAAAGGAAAGACAGAACATTGACAGTCTTTCTTCTGAATGAAAGTTTTCTCAAAGTACAGAACATTGACAATCTTTCTTCTGAGTGAAAGCTTTCTAAAAGTTAAGAATATCGACAGTGTTTCTTCTGAATTTTAAAAAATTTCTCAAAGTTCTATCAGTTGTGTTAAGGCGGTTATCAAAATATCAAAACTCCAGAAGGAGTTCATCTAAACAATTAAACTGATATGTAACCAGTCCACGTACACAAATGTGTTACCGCTTATGACACCATAATAGTACTTATAATACAAATACGGGAACTTTTAAGATGTCTTTGAAAGTCAATTTATTTTGTTTATTTCATTTTCAAATTTTACCAGGGTGTTCAAAATATAAAAATTCTCAGGTCCATGGAAGCTATCACTTGCGATTACATGGGACATTTTACCTCTGGATACTCCGGGTTTTTTCCGCCGCTTTTATTGATTTATTTATTTATTTTAACATTTTTGAAAGCACATGACCAAATGTTTGAAATTAGGACGTAAACTGCGATGAAATCAAAACAAACTTTTCTTTTCCATATGTCATCGTATTTGCAATTTTTATTTGCGCTGTAGATTTTTAATCTATCGTAATCAATACCTCATCGTCTAAGATTGACCGTAACCATTCCTCATTGTCCGTGCAATATGTTAACATTTCCTCATTGTCCGTGCAATATGTTTGTTTATATTTATTTAATCTCGATCAAGTCGAATTTCAATTCTGTCTCACCGTGATACATATGTATAGTGTTACAAAATCTACTTGTTTTTTGTGAATTTTTATAGATTCTGTATTGCACTTAAAAGGTATATCGTTTGAATTGTAAATGGATGGTTCACTTTTCACTGACTTATCGACTTGTACGCATTTGTCATTTCACCTTGGAATTATAACATTGGAATTGTTTAAATATATTATATCTACATATAAATGCATTTCATTTTTCGATTAGGCTCCAGTAAGCAAAGAAGAAAAAAAGTCTGATTTCATTGCAGATATTAATAACCGAATGTAGTGTGTTGAAATTTCCCAGTGAATATTTGAACAATGTATAAGTCTCAGAGACCAATTAATTTTTAAAACCACAATCCATGATAACAGTTCATAAATTATTCGTTATTCATAAGCGGCAAAAAATATTTGACAGTGTATTATAGTAAAAAAAGCCATGGGCAAACGATTTTAATCTGTCTGACAAGTAGATGTACATCTTTGCTAGCGAATTTTTTAACACGATGACAAATCATGATATTATGTACATAAATTGTTTGTGATATTTCATAGGATAAGAAGTAGCAATTGGTGCAGAAGTGTGTAAGTGTGTGTTTTATATAGTGTAGAAGTTGTTATGATCCTCATCCTCGATACTCTAGTGGTTACTATCACTCTCGATATTGCACACCCATAGACTATGCCATATCAAACCTGAAGGCAATTAAGGAGATAAAAAACTAACCAATTATAGGCCTGAAGACGAGACTTTCCCTGAAGATTACGACGATAGAGAAGTCTAAGTTAAATACCACACAGTCAACCATGGTGTAACATTATTGGATATTTCATTGTGATACACATCAAAGGGCAAATTACCTGCTCACCTATTGCCGCAAACAGAGCCTTCAGGTTTACTATTACAGAATGGATATAAAGGCAGTGGTACTAACTCATGGAGTATCGAGGATGTACAGTATGACCCTATGAATGCCAAAGACCTACCGTGACATTCCCGTCCCACGTGACTTGTTACACGTGATTTTATGTTGTCCGTTTGATCCCTTTCACAAGTGTGGATTGAATTAGAATTAAACTCAGTACCAAAGACAATTTATCTTGTTTGTTTTTCATTACATTGTATCTTCGTGATTTTGTGATGCACTATTGGAAGGAAGTAAAGAATCCTAACGTTTTTATTGAATCCTATTGGCAAATCTAGGAAAAGTTTTATCTTTCTGCAGAAAAGAAAAATAAGATTCTGGCCATTCATATTGATATCGCCAAGTTGAATAATGCATCCAAATGCCGTCATAAGTTCGCCAGGGTCATATACATACTACCATATATAGCGAACACTTTTCAGGATGGCACAAGCACAAAGTTTCGTTGAATGTTGTTTTTCTTGAAAAATAAAAATTAAGATATGATCGTCCTCGATACTTGAAAAAGTTAAAATTTTATTTATATTGCGAAGGCCTTATGGCATCTCCTTGTCACCGACTCAGATGGGTTATCTCACGCGGTATCAGTTGAACACACATGATACGGGTAATATTTTTATTTAGTAAAGACCCTTTTTGTTGAGCCATACTTGACAGTGTTACATATATCTCTCGGTTGCTAGGGAAAAGATAAATCTGTCTTTACCGGCTGAGGGAAAAGACAGCTCACACGCGCTAGACAGTGACGTCAGCAATCGGCTACCATTTTTACGCACAGCAACGTTCATATTAACTGAATTTTCACCATTTCTTGTTAAAGTATGAGAGAGAGAAAAAATCAAACATGAGCCTATCAGGGGGACATGGATATCTCAATCCTTGTGAAAGATTTTGACCATCAACCCTCGGCATGCTTCGGGTTAATTCGTCAACTTCTTTCACTCGGGTTGAGATATCCCTGTCAGGCTCATGTAAGATTCTATTAATCCCGCAGTTGCTTGGGGAAAGACAGCTGATACGCGCTAGACAGTGACGTCATCAATACATGCAGTGTCCATTTTTACGTACAGCGACGTTCATGTCGACTGAATTTTCACAATTTCTCGTCTTGGAGAAAAAATTAATCTTACAAGGGCCAGTCAGATGGACAGGGATATCACAACCCTCGTGAGCGATTTTGACCATCAACCCTCGGCAAGCCTCGGACTGATTAGCTAAAATCATTCATACGGGTTGAAATACCCGTGTCCATTTGACATACCCATGTAAGATTTTATTAAATTATAAATAAAAAGGTAATATAAGTATGTGCTTTAAAATTAGTGATATCAATATAAAGAGTTCTAGTCAGAAATCACATTAAACACTAAATTGAGTTCGAGATTAATGGCTTGGAGAGTATCCTGATGTGCATGTGGATCGCAACCATTAAAAATTCAACTGTAGCAGCAGAAATGGACATCATTGGTATGGGGTTGTTGTTTAATGATGTGTGCCTTCAAGATATAGTGAAATAGCCAGAAAACATTACATATTTCACATCTGAATTGATATAAAAAAAATCAAAACACAAGTAGAATACAAACAAAATACGTACGCCCACCCTAGATTATTGAAATAAATAAGAAGATAGTCTGTACAATATCGTTTAGGTCAAATTAAGTGGACTCTGGCCTGTGTCTACTCTTTAACAGTTAAGTATAGGCGTATAATATTTGATGTTTAGTACAAGTTCAGATATGATCAGATGGTGAGTTTCCAGTTTTAATGTATGCTCTATGCTATAATAAAAACATGTAAAATTGTTTAAAATATTCATGCTTGAAAAAACGTATCAAAACATCGACAAACTGGTTATATCATAACATATCGTGTGTAAACATGATGGTTTTTTTTAAAGATTACTTTAAAGTAATTCGACAAGAAAACTGCATATAACCGGAGAGAAAAGTCAATGAAGGAATTTCCAGTCTCTATATGTGTCTGCTAATACCCAATCTGCCGGCTGTATGTACACGTCAGTATATATATGTCGTATGTAATAAGACCCGATTGGTATACTGATCTAGATCTCTCGCACGTGTACAACACATGTTCCCCTGTCTAATTACCACTGTACTACACCACACTCACGTCTGGTACCCATATGTCATATCAAAGTAATAAATAGAGACTGTGGACACAGGGGCCTGAGGATTAGTCACGGTAATAGCAAAGATATGGGTAACAGCAAGGACCTGGACATTAGCCCAAATGATAGTAGAGATTTGAGTAACAGCATGGAATTAGTCACGGGCACAGCAGTTCCTGAGAATTAGTAACAATAACAACAGGGACATGAGTAACAATAGTGCCCTGGGAATTAGTCACAATAGTGCCCTGGGAATCAGTCACAATAGTGCCCTGGGAATGAGTCACAAAAGTGCCCTGGGAATTAGTCAAATAGTGCCCTGGGAATAAGTCACAATGGTGTCCTGGGAATTAGTCACAATAGTGCCCTGGGATTTAGTCACAATAGTGCCCTGGGAATCAGTCATTATAGTGCCATGGGAATGAGTCACAAAAGTGCCCTGGGAATTAGTCAAATAGTGCCCTGGGAATTAGTCACAATGGTGTCCTGGGAATTAGTCACAATATTGCCCTGGGAATTAGTCACAATAGTGCCCTGGGAATCAGTCACAATAGTGCCCTGGGAATTAGTCACAATAGTGCCTTGGAAATTAGTCACAATAGTGCCATGGGAATGAGTCACAATGGTGCCCTGGGAATTAGTCACAATAGTGCCCTGGGAATAAGTCACAATAGTGCCCTGGGAATGAGTCACAATAGTGCCCTGGGAATGAGTCACAATGGTGCCCTGGGAATGAGTCACAATAGTGTCCTGGGAATGAGTCACAATGGTGCCCTGGGAATTAGTCACAATAGTGCCCTGGGAATTAGTCACAATAGTGCCCTGGGGAATTAGTCACAATAGTGCCCTGGGAATTAGTCACAATGTGTGCCTGGGAATTAGTCACAATAGTGCCCTGGGAATTAGTCACAATAGTGCCCTGGGAATTAGTCACAATAGTGCCCTGGGAATTAGTCACAATAGTGCCCTGGGAATTAGTCACAATGGTGTCCTGGGATAGTCACATGCCTGGTACAATAGTGCCCTGGGAATTAGTCACAATAGTGCCCTGGGAATTAGTCACAATAGTGCCCTGGGAATTAGTCACAATAGTGCCCTGGGAATTAGTCACAATAGTGCCCTGGGAATTAGTCACAATAGTGCCCTGGGAATTAGTCACAATAGTGCCCTGGGAATTAGTCACAATAGTGCTCTGGGAATTAGTCACAATAGTGTCCTGGGAATTAGTCACAATAGTGCCCTGGGAATTAGTCACAATAGTGTCCTGGGAATTAGTCATGGTGTACACCAGGGACCTGGAAATTAGTCACAGTAACAGCAAGGACCTGGGTACGGTTGTTCAAAAGGTGATTAGGCTAATTACAAATTTAGGACAATTTTCAAATCACACTGAAATATTTTTTGTTAAAAAAGAATGACTATTGAATACTCCATTTTTACCTATTTGTTGATTTTATTGAAGATATCACAAAAGGAGAAATGAGATTTTCACTAGACAAGTGATTAAGTAAATCACCTTTTGAACAACCGGATTAGTCACATCAGAGACCTGTGGATTTGTCACAGCAGGGAATAAAATAACAGGGATATGGGACTTTGTCACAGCAGGGACATAGAATAACAGGGATATGGGACTTTGTCACAGCAGGGACATAGAATAACAGGGATATTGGACTTTGTCACAGCAGGGACATATAATCACAGAGATATGGGACTTTGTCACAGCAGGGACATAGAATAACAGGGATATGGGACTTTGTCACAGCAGGGACATAGAATAACAAGAATATGGGACTTTGTCAAAGCAGGGACATACAATCACAGGGATATGGGACTTTGTCACAGCAGGGACATAGAATAACAAGAATATGGGACTTTGTCACAGCCTAGATATAGATATGGGACTTTGTCACAGCAGGGACATACAATAACAGGGATATGGGACTTTGTCACAGCAGGGACATACAATAACAGGGATATGGGACTTTGTCACAGCAGGGACATAGAATAACAGAATTATGGGACTTTGTCACAGCAGGGACATAGAATAACAGGGATATGGGACTTTGTCACAGCAAGGACATAGAATCACAGGGATATGGGATTTTGTCACAGCGGGGACATAGAATAACAACTTAATATGGGACTTTGTCACAGCAGGGACATATAATCACAGAGATATGGGATTTTGTCACAGCGGGGACATAGAATAACAACTTAATATGGGACTTTGTCACAGCAGGGACATATAATCACAGAGATATGGGACTTTGTCACAGCGGGGACATAGAATAACAAGAATATGGGACTTTGTCACAGCAGGGACATAGAATCACAGGGATATGGGACTTTGTCACAGCAGGGACATAGAATAACAGAGATATGGGACTTGGTCACAGCAGGGACATACAATAACAGGGATATGGGACTTTGTCACAGCAGGGACATAGAATAACAAGAATATGGGACTTTGTCAAAGCAGGGACATACAATCACAGGGATATGGGACTTTGTCACAGCAGGGACATAGAATAACAAGAATATGGGACTTTGTCACAGCAGGGACATAGAGTAACAGAGATATGGGACTTTGTCACAGCAGGGACATACAATAACAGAGATATGGGACTTTGTCACAGCAGGGACATACAATAACAGGGATATGGGACTTTGTCACAGCAGGGACATAGAATAACAGAATTATGGGACTTTGTCACAGCAGGGACATAGAATCACAGGGATATGGGACTTTGTCACAACAGGGACATAGAATAACAAGAATATGGGACTTTGTCACAGCAGGGACATAGAATAACAGGGATATGGGTCTTTGTCACAGCAGGGACATAAAATAACAGGAATATGGGACTTTGTCACAGCAGGGACATAAAATAACAGGGATATGGGACTTTGTCACAGCAGGGACATAGAATAACAGGGATATGGGACTTTGTCACAGCAGGGACATAAAATAACAGGGATATGGGTCTTTGTCACAGCAGGGACATAAAATAACATGGATATGGGACTTTGTCACAGCAGGGACATAAAATAACAGGGATATGGGTCTTTGTCACAGCAGGGACATAAAATAACAGGAATAAGGGACTTTGTCACAGCAGGGACATAGAATAACAGGGATATGGGACTTTGTCACAGCAGGGACATAAAATAACAGGGATATGGGACTTTGTCACAGCAGGGACATAAAATAACAGGGATATGGGACTTTGTCACAGCAGGGACATAAAATAACAGGGATATGGGACTTTGTCACAGCAGGGACATAGAATAACAGGGATATGGGACTTTGTCACAACAGGGACATAGAATAACAGGAATATGGGACTTTGTCACAGCAGGGACATAGAATAACAGGGATATGGGTCTTTGTCACAGCAGGGACATAAAATAACAGGAATATGGGACTTTGTCACAGCAGGGACATAAAATAACAGGGATATGGGACTTTGTCACAGCAGGGACATAGAATAACAGGGATATGGGACTTTGTCACAGCAGGGACATAGAATAACAGGGATATGGGACTTTGTCACAGCAGGGACATAGAATAACAGGGATATGGGACTTTGTCACAGCAGGGACATAGAATAACGGGGATATGGGACTTTGTCACAGCAGGGACATAGAATAACGGGGATATGGGACTTTGTCACAGCAGGGACATAGAATAACGGGGATATGGGACTTTGTCACAGCATGGACATAGAATAACAGGGATATTGGACTTTGGGAATGAGAATTAATCATAACAGCGACCTGTGAATTAGTCACAGCACTAACACGGGTGTTAGTCATATCATGGCATCATGGAAATTGAATAAGGCACATACGGGGCATGTGAATATGCCATAAAAGGGGCCCGGGCATTGGTATCATGTCACTTTTGAAGTTGTGTTTTTCTTATCCTAATAAACCGCCATTTTGACTTTTTTCCTCGAGCCTTTGATGTGACTATAATACTCAATCCCCAAGAATTTGTGTTGTGACTGCAACACAAAGTTAATATGAATTCATTAGAAATACGCACTAATGATAACTGTCCGAGTTCGAAGTTCGTTCCGTTCCCCTTCATCGCCTTATCAATTTTACAATTCTCGACCGTAATCAGTATGGCCCTAAAACCCCTTCCACCGTACGCCTACCTATACTACCCTTCACCATCCCTCAGAACTGCTTGGTATAATCCGGAACATGCGGTACGAGCCCGGACCGTGTGTATAGACACCCACCCACACAGCGATAAGCGAAACAGCAGCATAAATATTTCCTATTGGTATGCATTTCTCAGCACGTGACGGCGCGTGGTCGCGTGCGTTATCAGCAGCAGTATCTATCGGGCACGTAGAGACAAAGTATCGTCAGCTTAACAAGTGATTGTGAATGTCTGGTCTGTGTTTGTAAGTATATAATCCAGAACAAATGAAATATCTATGGATATATACAATCAGTTTTACTTCAGAACACATAATTACGTTTTATTTTGACGCTTTTTCTTATGACAGATAACACAATCCATTCCATACTGTATTTGCTATTACTGACCCATCGAAATGTTTATTTACCATCCCTGCAATAGAGGTTATGTTACCTCTACAATAGCACCACGTGACAATAGGAAGAAATCTGGCACACGTGTGGTTTTGAGCGCGTTGTGTACTATGTTTGTGAAATACACGTGCACTAACGCATGTGTCGGTAGGCTTCAGTCAAATCGTAGAGTAGAGTGCGTCTCAGTAAAAGCCAATAGCAAACCAGGAAGATAGACTTTAACTTTCCAGTGATTAGTATTACAGTGAGTTGTTGTAGTCACCATGGAAACGGTGACACAGTTGGTAAAATTCGGAGACGAATGTTTAAAGGACAAAAACTATGGCATGGCTATCAGTGCGTATTCGTCCACTATAAAGAAGGGCGTACATTCAAGTTTAAACGAGATACTGAAGAAACGATCAAACTGCTACTTCCACCTTTGCAGCTACGCATGTGCATATGACGACATTATTGAGGTTCAAAAGACATGTCCTAAATGGATAGCCGGATATCGGTATGCAGCAAATTGTTTAACCAACCTGAATGATATTGAAGGTGTGTGTGAACTATACACTAAAGGTCTAGAGTCAAACAATGGCAGCGTGGAGCTAAAACATGGTCTGGCAGAAGCAAAGTCGAAAATAGCGAGAGAAAATGCCGAGGCGAGCTGTAATAACCCACTAAGTCTGTGTAAACTTGACTTTTATCCTGGCGATGATGTTCGGCTTAAAGAGGAAAAAGAAACACGTGATGTTATATTGAGAACGCAATCGCAACAGGATCTGGTTATTTCAAAAGACAAATCTGTACCGGAACTCGTGCGGTTGTCATGGAAACATCAACAAAATGGTGACCTCGATAAAGCTACAGAGCTTCTACATTCAGCACTGCTAATAATGCCGGATGTGACGTGTTTGCGTCAGGTACTTGGCGACCTGTACTTCCGCCAAGATAGACATCAAGAGGCATTGAAATGTTTGGATGTTATACCAAGCAACGCCAGATCCTTTGATACTTGGATGACGGGAGGTTTGTTGTTTTCTTATTTATTCACATCACTATTTATGAAGATGAAAGTTGATCACATGGTATTGTGTGTTTTGTATTTTCTGAATCTGTTTTGAATTCAAGTGACAATTGCTCAATATTTTACATAGTTATAGCTACTCTAATGAGTGTTTTATTTATATATATATACTGAAGACCGGCATGAGCCGAGAAAGCGCTAGGGAGGAAAAAACTGTTTTGTAGTTGTGTTTTCTTTTTATGTATATATATATATATAAATATACAAAATAATTGCGCATGCCTAAGGATAATATTTCAAATAAAAACATTAATTTGAAAAATAATATAAAGGAAATATTTAATCAAAAAGCTTTGTAAATAATTTGTAGATACTTCATAAGTATATACTACTATATTGTTCGATTTTTATCTGTTCGTATCGTTGGAAAATAGCGAGGAATATTTTTTTTAAACACTAATAAAAAAAACTGCCAAAAACAAGAGACGAACACGGTGAATGATCCTTTTTTTATGTTTACGAATAATGGGAGGTAACTCAAATACATACAACGTATCACGTTTACTTTTACACTAAATATGTCGAATCTCTTCTGCTCTTAGGTCAGGTTTTGCATCGACTTGGACTTCCGGTATCAGCAGAGATGTGGTTCCGCCATGCAGAGAAAGTTGGTGGAAAACGAGCAGAATTCGCTTCGGTGTCGTTTCAAGATGTCAGATCAAAACGTTTATACAAACACTTGACAACAGGCAAGAACGTCGAGGTGAGGTTCACAGAAAAAGGGCGCGCTTTGTTCGCCAAAGCCGACATCGCCAAAGATAAATTGATTTTTGACGACACGCCGATTCTTCTCTCTCAAACTAACGAGAGCTCTGACATCAGAGCGTGCAGCAACTGCGCTAAAACATTACAAACTGCAGAGGAATATTTTGGTGTTGACGTTTTAGAAAACAATTCAATGTTGAAAGAGATTGTTAAAACACATTGGCCCATATTTGACGTCATTTCCTGTTTAAATTGCGATCTCGAGTTCTATTGTAGCGACACCTGCCGGGAATCTGCTTGGGAACAACATCATCAAATTCTTTGTCCCTCCATCAACGAAAGCGTGAAGAAGCTGTACGACGCATGCGACAAATACCGGAAGTTTCTGGAATCTGGCCAGCGTGTTTGGGAAGGGATGTGGTCTGCTGCTTTTAGTCCCATGATTTTGGCGCGACTTTGGGCCGCCATTGTGTGTGAAGCTAAACGCCAAGCCAAACAACGGGGAGTTTCTGTTCCGGAAACACGAGATTGGATCAGAGCAAAACTGCCGTACAGAAGGTAACCATGATGTGCTTGAAGGTCAAGTTATATGGTTTTACGCAATAACATGATATAATTGTTGTTTTGATATAACAAGAGGAAAACTGGTTTTTATATATTAATTGTAAATATGTCTTTGTAAACATTTTTCTTTATTTGTTTTTAAACTATTCCCTTTGTTGTTTTGGACCAATTTCAAGTAATAATACAGTGTGTTTCCTCGAAGGAAATTTGTTAAAAAATCCATTTAATATTAAGCTTCCCGAGCATGATCACATTGTAAAGTGTATCTTCGTTTCTTTTGTGTGTGATTCGATATTGATTTTTTTTCACATGTCAGTTTTATAATCGTCCTTTTTTACGGATTTGTTTATTGCACTTGTTTATTTTGCTACTACAATAAATAGACACCAATCATCTCCGAGGGTATACAACATGTTGTAACCGTTGAAAGTTTAGGTTTATGACACATTGGTATTAATACATTGTTTGCATATTTAATGGGCTAAATCATTAATTTGACCGGGACTGTATTTGATCACGTTACTAAATGCATCAGTTTTATTGGTCGACTTTTACAGGACACATTACGTATTCTCCAAATTGATAATGTATCAGAAGCGCCGCTAGAAACGGTGATACCATCTTTTCCATTATGTGCTGATCAAGTATTTTTAAGCCAATGAAAATACCTGTTACAAGCAAAATTGATTTTTTTTATTGAAAGTAAAACAATTAAAATGTTTTCTTTTATTTCTGAAGTTGCCATTTTTGTATATTCAATAAGAAATGGTTCATTCAGGTCAAACGATACAAAGACATATATCTCCGAAATCTTTTTATTGTGGTAGAAATCTATGGCACAAACTCATGACAATTGCATATGGTGTTTTTTCACTCATTGTCAGATTTTATTTCTTATTTTTAAAAACATTTTCGATAGCTTGTGTTTTTGTTGTGTAACCTCTATATATCTCACTTTCCACAATACATTCCTTTCAGCTAGTCTGAATATGTTTTTCTTTTAAATTCCCATAAGCTATACGAATGCATTATTTATAGTTCTCACAGCTGATATTACACACATAGAAAATACGTGGTTTACCCCCAATCTTTAAAATCAAAACAATGTTTACTCAACATAAAAATTACGCATTACCACTAAAATCATTTCAATGTATTTGAAATCGTATGAAGAATACTTTAAGTCTACATTGACAATAAGTATTTGTGACAAATAATTGTGACAAATAATTATAGTGTTTTTTGTTGGGTTTTTTTTTTTGTGTGTGTGTTATTTTATCATTTTAAGGAACGGAAATTAAGATCTAATGAATATATCAAGGAGAAAATAGAAAAAAAACCAAAAGAGAAAAAAAAAAAACTTTTTTTCAGAACAAAGCTTCAAGCAAATGTGTGATTATGGTAAGATTATCGTTAATTGAAATTAATATCTCTGTATGCCTCTTTGATTCCTATCTAGATTCAGATTGGATTGTTTTTCTATTTTTTTCTGTAGCACTATAGCACTCACTCACTGAACGTTCTTTTGCATTTTGTTTACTTTCAGGTTTTATTTCAGCTTTGTACTGCGGAGGTTAGTTCCAATATTTACGGCGTTGTAGGTAATGTCCGAGACCCTCGTGGTGTACCGACCCTTCATCTGAGCATGCGTAAGGTGATGTACATATAAAACATCGCTTTGGTTTGAATCATCGCCGCTTATTGAGTTATTCATTTTAGACATTTCCTATTTATTCCACATGTCACCACACTGAACAATTTTTCATATCCTGTGTATATACAACTAAATCAACAAATATTATGTTACCCTCAAAACTGATATAAGTGTACAAAAAGACTTGTTACATAAACCACAGAAAGATATTTATCTGATAGAGAGGACATCTAAACGCCTCCTCCATTGCAAACTAACTGGGATTCTGGAGTCGTATGGTGAACTACGACGTACCCTATATCTCTCGTATCAGGCCGAAGTATAATGAATATAATTAAGATTTCAATAAGTGTTGAATGATATATAAACTTAGCAATATACAATAATGAATCACATCTTTATCAAGTTATCATTTCAAAATGTGATCATAGACAGACATTCTCGTTACCTTTATTTTAGCTTGTATTTTCTACGTGATACAATTCGGCTTTTGTAGTTTATATTATCATATGAAATATAACACCAACTATTGTACCCCTAAAACCATTGTTTTAATACCCAGATAACGTATAGCGGGTGCAGTACATATGTGCTTGAATCATACCTAATGTCGTATTAAGTTCCCAATTCCTCCTCCCTTGACCCTTTATGCCCATGCGTCATGTACATTTTGGAAAAAAAACCACCCAAACATTAGAATTCTAACAATTTCCTCTATTGTCATAACGTGGCCCCTTGTGCACCGTTTTTCATTTCTGTCTTTCTTTTTCAAAACTTTTCATTAACTATGAATCATTTTCTATTCTTAGGCAACATATCAGAATGACTGAACCCCTAATCAACTACCTATAGAAACTTTAGAACGATTATTTGTAACTCTAAGTAGACACATTTATGTTTTGAATATAACACGATCAAAACTTAAACTTAATCACATTTTATTTTACGTAGCCTCTTAACTTTATGCATGGTAAATCATTAATTCAGATATATTCAATAATCCCTAGTTAATATGGAGCTTAGTCTCTTGTTAAAACGAAACAGTGACAATTACCTTTGCTAATAAAGTTTTCTTTCATTCGATCAGATATATCGCGTTTGCACAGTGCAGTTATGCTGAAATGGTTCCAGGAATGGTGAAGATCATGCGAGACATATTCAGTGACCCTGGTACCGGGGTCGTCATGGAGATATCAGAGAGGGAATTTGACGGTAGATACTTCCAACTTGCTTGTAACGTCCAAGCATTCTCTGATCCCACCCCGCCGTTTCAGACATTTAAACGGAACGCAAAAGCTGCTGGATTGGATGTTGCAAAGTTCATGACCCCTGAGGAGAAGTACGCTACATTTGGCGGACTATTTTGTCTCCATGCTAGCATGAATCATTCATGTGACAACAACGCTGAGATCCATGATGGTGCCGCTGGGGAAAATCCTGGAGTGCACGTGATAGCAAACCGACCAATCAAACAGGGGGAAGAAATTAACATCACGTATATTGACACTAAAATGTCGCGCCAAAACAGACGAGCGTGGCTCATCCGGTCCTATAACTTCTGGTGTCTCTGTCCTCGATGTAGATTCGAAGGAGACAACAGCAGCTTCTGTACGAACTGTAACAAACAGGCGGGTAATGATAAACCATTCTTGGGCTGTGGAAAGTGTCGCAGTGCATGGTACTGTTCACCACAGTGTCAGAAGTCGGCATGGAAACGGGGACACAAAGCAATCTGCCGTAAGTTATCTAATCTGTGATAACAATAAATTAACAGCTTATTATCATAGTAGTATCGTTTGAATACCGGGATATACCATACACTATATAATATATTAACAAACTAATAATATATTAACAATTGTTTACCAGTTAGAGAACAAAATTTATTGCAGTGTTGCATTCACTTGTAATATTTTTTTATGTTTTGCAAGCAAATTAAACTAACAAACGTCGTGCCATCGGCCAATCCTTGATATCTGCCCTTTGACATCTGAGCGTGAATCTTATCATGGTACATTAACCTAAAATAAACAGACATATATCATAAAAACCATAAAGTATTCGCTCTACATTCACACCAAACATACTAGCTCACAAATTACCACGAATTTCTCATTGCACTATCTTATATTTTCTCCATACCTGTTTTTCTTATTTCTTGGATATGATGAACATTAACATGTACACCAATGATATTTAATAATTGATTTATTCTTTTGCAGGTAAACGATAATGAAATAGCGGTATCCTGGTATGGAGGCGTTTAACGATTATCAGTAGTAGCTACATGTATACTACAATTTGTAGTTTTAACTCGCATATGTTTAAATGTGTAAGGAACATGTTGGAAACGTTTTCTTTATTTATGTATTCGCTTCTTATTCATTTATTTATTTATTTATTTTTATATGGTACAGTGTTTTTGTGTGTGTTTTTATAAACAGTATAACGTCATTAAAACAATTGCTTTCCATGGACGGGTTTGACTGAGATCCGTATACGTCAATGATGTAACGCTGTATAAAGATTAATGCTTGCATAAAGAGATACACAATTTCTACAAAAGCCTTTATGATTGAAAAATTCTTGGTTTGATAATCATCCTTTATTATTTATTTATGTCATTGGATGGCACTCGTATTATCAATTGTCAATAAAATATTTAACATGTTTTTGGTGTACGATTTATATTCTATGCCCATTACGTGTTGGGATCAGAAATCAAAAGTTTGATAAAAATCCTGTTGTCAGAACATCCACTTATTTTTCCATTCTACCTTTCAGTTTCCCGTTAATCTATGTTAAACCAAATGGCAATGAACTCCCATCTGGTCAAGCGTATGAATATATTTAACGTTTCCCCCGCGTCACTGACAATGTACATATATATATACGGTGTATTCTTACGCCTATACATAGCGGTCAAATAAGTTAAAGTGTGGTTTTAAAGTCGTGCGGTCTTTAAATTCCAACAGTATTATCGTGTTAACCAAATAACATGTTTTGGAAAATATCATCGCATATTTTTCATTTCTTCGATTATTAAACCTTTTTGATTGTGACTATATTCAGAAGCTGATGCTATATCTGTTCCATTTATTGAACGTGGTGACATTAACACTAGCGTAAGCGGGAAATTCGAAAGATATGCAGGTATTGTTTTGAATTTCAATGATCGTAATGGAAATATAAGTAATAAATTGTTAACAGCTTGGACATACAGTTGATATGAAGCCCATCCGGAAAAAAAATAAAATAGAATGGCGCCCGTTAAAGCGCCATGATTATTATATTGCTGAGGGATGGGCTTCATATCACTATATGTCCAATCTGGTAACAGTTTATTGCTTAAATAATCGTTGACCAAAGATGAAGTTTCAACACCAAATATACAAAATAACCTCACCTTTGTAAATATATGCTAACAAAATTAATTTCGCTCTTTTAACGCGACCGTAGTGACAGTCAACTATTGAGCTGTAATTAGGGCGATGGGAAAAATAAGACTACTCAGGATTAAGAAATTAGCCATATTTTTTTCTTTGTTGAATTGTTCAGAACGTGAAGATAAGTGTAGTATTACCAGGAAATCAATGCTTTGCGACTCTTCTAAAATTCGCATTTTAAAAATAAAAAAATAATAAAATAAAACCTGTTTTGATGCAGGTATATACCTTTTTTCGCACCTCGGACAGGTAATCGGTGACGTCATACAGCGCGACATGGCCGAAATCAGCCATCATATTTTTCTCATAATCTGAATACTTTGTGTTTATTTTTCATTTAAGCATTGATATTACTGTTTTTGTTTTAATTTAATCGAGCTATAAAAGACGTTTTCATTGCACTGTGTGAATCCGGGTTTTCACTAAAGTAATTGCTGATATCGAGCAATCGTTTCGCACCAAACATTTTGCGTTTAAATGTGATTATGTTAATTAATTTCGTGCATTTATTCAGTATAGCAACTATTAGGAATGATTTAAAATTAATTTTGCTGTATAGTTTTATAAAGTTTTCCTGCGTTGATTATATAAAATCTATGTTGATAAGCTTAAAAATACCAGAAATGATTTAAAATTTATCATCTGAATGAATGAGGAAGCATAAAATTACAATACTTTCAGCCTTTACATTTAAACCAGGTTATACATGATATGTACTCTGAAAATGATCATCTGGATCCCAAAATAAAAAAAAAAATAAAAAAAAATAAAAAAATGAATCACTGCTTATTTTTATTTTACTATTTCACTAATTAACATAAAACGAAGCAGAAAGCGACAGCAGAAAGTGTGTAAACTGGATACAGAGTCATTTAGTGTAACAACAGGGATCCCCGCATAGAAATGATCAGAAACTGCGATTTAGTCCAGGTTTGTTGTCACCAATCTGTTCAAAAAATAAGAAAATTATAAATATTCACTCATAACGGTACACATCTGTGATTGTTTCCTCATATAAGATATTTACATTTCAAATTTATTGATAACTTAAAGATAAAAATATGCAATAAATAAGGCTAAGAATAAATACGAAAGTAATAGGAGGAAGTCGAAAATCTTACATTGTTGTTAAAATCACAAGACTTGTTGAAATATTTTGTTTTAAATTCATAATTCGCGGTGATAGTTTCGAAAAATTACTGTAATTGTAAAAAAGAATAAGCAATAAGTAAGCAACAGATGGCTTCAATTTCTCAACGGCACACGAACTGGTCGTCAGAATATGACGTGATGGCGATTTTTACTACATTGCCCCCCCCCTCGTAAATATGACGTCATAGGGATTGTCTTTGAAACAGCGGACGTGTATCCAGTGTATCCGCAAAAGAATCCATTATTGTCTGGTTTGATATTGAATGATCAAATTATATTATGTCAGAACTGACAGTTGTTATGATACAAAAGGAAACTTTAAATATTATTTAAAAATTTATTATGTGTCCGAAATACGAAATTTGGCTGGGCCGTTTACAGAGGTGAAATTGTGGGAAACGCAATGCACCCTTGGAGAGTTGCAGATGGATTATAACGGGAATTATTAACGTATCACGTTATACCCGATAACGTTTGTGCGGGACTTTTGTTTCTATTGGTGATGGAATGACGTCAAAAGAACGGGAAGTTTACAAAGAGCTAAGTTCCATCACCACTGGAGATACTATTCCCACACAAACGTTATTGGTATCACATAGACATTATGTACGTTTACATCCATGTCGAGATAGTTTGGTCCGTTGAAATTTTTTCAAAAAGTCAAAATCTCGAAAATGTTTTATCTGTGGAAATAACCGGTTATTAAGTAATGCGCTTGTAGATTACTAAGTAATTACTGACCTCCCATCTATGTTTGACATTCACCGTCAATAGTGTTGGTTACACCCCTATGGAAAAAAAAGAAAGAGTTCACATACGCATATCGTAAATAGTACAATTACAAGAAATGAGTCATCATTTTGATAGTATGAGATTAATGGTGAAGATTTAGGGCAGTTGACTATTCCACCGTTGTCCAATATCAAACGTACATACAATAACAAAATTCATAGAATATTGGAAACTAATAGTTTTTTGCTTTTTTTTAACTATCAAAAAACCTATCAATTTTCTGAATATTTTACTTTTTTGGAAGCATAAAGAAGAAACAATTCTTCCATATTTTCCCGTTCATGTTTATTGTACAATAAAACTACAATACAGATAAATGACATTACTACTAATACATTCTTTGTCTGCGTCCTATAACCTGCCTCAGCTAAGGACGTGTTGAGAGTACCTAGAGGTAAATTATTGGCATATGATCTGTTCCTAACAATTACATGGACTCAAAACGGCATTCGAACTTAAAACTGAAAAGAATGGAGATGGATAGCCGTATAATATGTCAGACACAGTACAGGCATACTGTCTCTAAGTAAATTCAGGTCAATTTCAGGTGAAATTTTCCATGTCAAATTTACGTGAAAAAGAGCAAAAAAGTCAGTTCAGGTCAATCTTGCATGAAATTGACCTGAATTTCACACGGAGAAATTTTCAGGTCAATTTCAATTCAAATTGACCTGAAGATACATATTGTCCGAGTACTGTTATTCGGTTAATGCAGAATGCATGTATAAAATGGACACATGAAATGCAGCCTACACGTGTAGTTATTGTAAAATAGTACTTACGCGCATGCGGCCTGACAAGCATTGGCATAGGTTGTACCAGTGGCTGTGTCACATACCGGTTGATAGTCAAAGGGGCATGCGCAGGGTATAGCATCCACTGGTGCTGGAACAGGAAAACGGTTCATACATATCAGAAATAGGGTTCTAGAAGTATAATTCATTATCAGAAATATAGCTGTAGTATTATAATTCAATATCAAAAGTATGGTTCTGGTATTATAATTCATTATCAGAAATATGGTTCTAGAAGTACAATTCATTATCAGAAATATGGTTCTAGAAGTACAATTGATTATCAGAAATATGGTTCTAGTAGTATAATTCATTATCAGAAATATGGTTCTAGTAGTATAATTCATTATAATTATCAGAAATATGGTTCCAGAGCTATAATTAATTATCAAAAATATGGTTTTAGAAGTATAATTCATTATTAGAAATATAGTTGTATTAGTAAATTCATTATTTATTTAGAAATTTTGTTCTAGTATAATATTTCATCACATAACAGGAAGACGGTTTATACATATCAGAAATTTGGTTCTAGTAATTCTTAATTCATTATCAGAAATGTGGTAATACGCTGTAGTAAAATAATTCATCACATATCAGGAGTATTTTACTAGTATTATAATTCATTACAAATCAGGAATATTGTACTAGTATTATAATTCATCACACATCAGGAATATTGTACTAGCATTATGATTCATCACACATCAGGAATATTGTACTACAAATAATTTAGTATTAGAATTCATCACATCACAGAGATATTGTACTAGTATTATAATTCATCACACATCAGGAATACTAGCATTGTAATTCATCACATTCATATGTATCAGAAATATTATTATTTGTCTTGGTTTTCCCGCCAATCTCACAGGACGTTGGTACCCCACGTGACCCCCTATAAAACAATGATCGACTGATAAAAGTTGATTGAAAATAGTTGATTGACCGATCTGTCTATAAATAAATAGGGATTTCCCGATTCAGTGCATCAAAGCGTCGAAGTCATTTCAGCGTTTGAATGCGACATGCATTAAAAAGTTGATAAAGTTAAGCGTTTCTAAGATGCCGATTTTGTTGGTAACACATTTTCTTCGAACACAGCGAATGAAAGACAGACGGGTTCTGTCTCTCTGTCGGTAGTCTTGATGAGAAATGAAACATTTTAAACAACGTCGGAGCTACAAATACAAAGATGTAATTATGATATACGTGAGGGAGGTGCTTTTATTTAGACAGTAATATAAGCTACAAAAATGTATACACGTCGTTTATCGGACATTGAAAACTATGAAAAAACAGTATGAGGATGCATTCGCCATCTTCTACTGTACATGTATCTGGAAATCAGGATTAATTGTAAAACTGTATCTTAATCCTCGTATCATTGGTATGATCATTTTGATATTTACTGTTCAATTTCTGGTAATACATGTATAACATGAAATACAAATGAAGATGTATGTATACACTAGATTGTTGTACATGTCTTCTTATTTATTGCTTGTAAAGAAAAACCAATTCAAATAATAAAACATTTGTAGCATTTTGAATTCGGTCGATGCATGTTTTTATTGACCAAAGAAAAATTATCAACCTCGGACTACGTCGATCCTCGGTCGATAATCTTTCTTTGGTCAATAAAAACATGCGCCGACCTCATCAAAATGCTATAATTGTATATTGTTCTAGTATTATAAGTCATAACATAACAAGAATATTGCACTGATGTTATGATAATTAGATATTATTCCACATCTATCTATTTCTGTCATATGCAAACCTACCGAGTTATTGACTTTGCAATCGTCAATTTTTAGATTATACAATTTAGGAACGATTTCAGAAAATATTAACCGGTCAACATTTTGACTGCTGACCGGCTGAGAATGTTTGCACGCGCTTAATTGTTGACGTCACGAAAACGAGAGCGCCCGCGCCAAATTTTCAGTTGTCGCGCTGCCTTTGAGATCGACAGTTGTGACGGACGTAAAATGGCGTCAGAACCAGAACGGTTTGACGAAATTTCCGATCAAGGAATTTTGAATCTGATTGAAAGAGATTTAAAGAAAACAATCTCAAGACTGGACATGTAACGCAGGCTGTGAAGAATGAAGAATACCGGTAAGTATGAAATGTCGTGATATAGTACATATCTCTGATCGGCTATTTTGAATATATGTACATTGTAAAAAACAATAGAGTCTATGTTCAGTATATAAAGTCAATATGTTTAATGAAACAGACAACAATATTTTGTGCATTTTTTCAGATCTTTTCAATGATATCACAAACATGGACCTGATGGCATTAACGGGTAGCCAGGAGAATATGTTAGCCCAAGAGCTTGAGATTCCGTCAGCAAATGCCAATTCCAACACGATGTCCTACTATCAGCTACCCCAATTCAACAAGACTTTCGAGTGCTAATTTCCATGGCATAAACCAAAATCTGCACATTCACTATCATTGAACATTCCTCTATCATATAATTTATTGAAATTAAAATATCTTAATATCAAAACAATACTCTTGTTTCGTTGTTTACTATTACGATGTTTAGCCTAGAATATTCAGGTAACAAAACAGTTGTTTCATGCGTTATCAGTCAACAGTCAAAACTCTTTTCCCGCGAAACAGTCAAAACTCTTTTCCCGCGAAACAATTCCTCAGGTTGGTCCCAACGCCTCGGGAGTTTTGACTGTTGACTGATAAGGCATGAAACAACTGTATATTATAAAGTATGTAGAAGTGGTGTCTACCTTCGTTCAGGAATATTGTACTAGTATTATAATTCATCACATAAAAGAATATTGTACTAGTATTATAGTTCATCACAAATCAGGAATATTGTACTGACATTTATAATTTGTATTTATAAAGTATGTAGAAATGGTTCCTACCTTCGTTCAGGATGCTACAAAGCACCATACAAACGACGAAGACTTTGACAAACATGTTGATTGTTGTCGTGCTGAAGATTTCTGGACGTCTGATTTCTTTCCAACAGCGCTGTATGATATGAGTAACAGAATTCTGTTATTTATACATATATCTGTCGTAATAAACATCTGCAATTGCGTGCAAATAAAACAGCCTCGAGAGCACATAAAGATTGGTGAAGTAAAATTTGTGGTCTTTAATGTGGACATTAAAGCTAATCTCTTAGGACGTACTGGTACCGATTCTGTATTTCAATTGTTAGTTAATATTTTCAATACAATTTATGACATTTCTATATGCTACTACTTATTTGAATATTCTTAGCACGTTTAGTAAACAACATATTTTTTAGGGTCAGTTCGATACCGGCAATATAAAGACGCGTACTTTACATAAAAAAGTGTTTTCTTTTATTCGTTTATGTAAATTGTCTTCAACGATAGACATTTTTTGCATGAGTCATATTCTGCATATAGCATCTAGGTCATAAAATTGAATGTCAGGTAAAACAATGCAGGACAAAAGACGTTAGTATTATTTCTTTATGTATTTCAATATATTAGGGTCATAAATGAGTCTTCGTTTTATATGAAATTTTATCAAAACGTCTAAAGATTTTGAGGAGAAAAAATAAGATTTCGATACAATGTCTTTATTAGTGTTACCCTCGTGTTAGAAATACAATAAGGACCGAATCGTATACGACTTATTGTAATCTTTTATGATATAGTTTGTTCAACCGAAACAACGTTTAAATCACCCGTTATTGATTTAAAATCCGGTCAAGTGACAAAAAGTCGAGCAACTCCATGAACTCATCAAGCAACTTACACAGTTATCATTGGAGAAGATTTCAACGAGAAATTAGAATTTCGTACTACAGCATGTAAGATGCAAATAACGGTGTAGGACTTCATAAAGATGAACATGCATTTATGACCCCATCAGAATTCACAAACAGGGAAAACATTCATACATCGGAATAGCTACAATTTTATACAGATAATGGTGTCGTCTTTAGAGCTACAACTGGTGCCTATTACTGCTAATGGAGCAAAGAAATAATTGTGGAAATCATTATTAAAAAACGTTTGTGTGCATATTATCGTACAATGTACTTGTTTTGTATCACTTACCTAATAGGATATAAAACTGAACCGTACAAAATATCAAATTCACAGCCGAGACAGTTATTTTTCACATATAAATATGGTGGCCTTTTTAAAGGAAAATTATACGGCAAGTCTACAAATTATGAATTTGACGTATTATGAGTTGTAAAGTAGATATTCGTTTTGGACAAAAATAATATATAAATGCGTGTATACTCTTTATATAATTGGAAACCTACAAAAAAATACAGAAAATTGTCCTCGGGTGATTTTCTGAGGCAGTGCTCCATTACGACAATTAGTACATCACGTGATAGAATACTGGATTCTGATTGGCTACACACATGGGTACTATTTGCAATAGTGCCCGGGCAAGCGGGCACTATTGAAGTGGCGCGAAATTGAACGTGAATGTATTGTGACGTCACCATTACATGACGTTGCGCTTCGACCAAGACGTCAAGATGGCGGACAGGCTGTTGTGTACGGGGATAGAAGCAAATGTTGCTTTTCTACAGAAGACAGTTCACTAATGTTCTATATTGATCTACTTTTAATTTTCATGAAGCTGAATCCTGTTTTTATAGAATCCCATATTTCTGCGACAATTCATATGATGTACTTTTGATGTAACAACCTGGTGTGGAAATGAAGAAAGCGTTGCGAGGTATCGCTTGACGTACTTCTATTACGATGACATGAAAAACGGCTTCATGTCAGGGTGATGTACTAAACCCATTATGGCCTGGTAGAAAGGGCACTATTGCCTCATAGTATTGTCTCATGATGGGATAGTGCCCTCGCCTTCGGCTCACGCACTATTCCATCCCTCGACAATACTATGAGGCAATAGTGCCCTCTCAACCAGGCTATAATAGATAAATAGGCACCAATTCCATCCTCGATACTCCAGGGGTTCCGATCACTAACGATCTCTACACCCCTGGACTATCTCATAGTAAAAATGGATGCAAAAGAATAGAACAGGTAATTTAGTTAGTCGTTTGATGTACATCAAAAAAGCCATATAACGGTACACCGTGGTTGACTGTGTGGCTCTGAAGTTGGGCGTCGCTCTCTCTGTAGTCTTCAGAGGAAATCTTTGCTAGTCTGTGATTGGTCAAATGTTTTCCGCTGAGCTGCCTTCAATTTCACTATGATATAGTGTAGGGGTGTAGAGATCGTAAGTGCTCGGAACCACTGGAGTATCGAGGATGGCACCAATTCGTACCTTGCCGAAAGGTATTGTAGGCCGGGTACGTATATTCGTTCTAACATTGGAATGGTTAGGACTCTACCAGTATAGAATATTTTCTCCGTTATTGAGGTGGTAATCGAAACCATTGTTCTAAGCAATATCACTAATAACGTATCGGACCGCTACCCTGTGCTAGCGACTGTGAATGACATCCTTGTAATTACGAACAATAGTAGCAGCAAAAGCACTGGTATAAGCCCAGTAAGAAAAACGGACATCGACCTGGATAGGACTGTTATCACAGATGGGGTCAAGGACATAAAAATCAGTCATGACATCAGATACGCAGCTAGTAAAGCAGTACAGGGAATTACTGAGCTTGTACTACAATATATAAATACATCAGCCAATACTTAAGTTTGTTTAATCAGATAAGCGTCCTAGTCACAGCTAGGGTCATGTAAGGATGACCTCCCATGTCTGCAATGTGGTACGCTGTGTGAATGTATGTTTTAGGAGGCTGCTATATATGTATGTTATGTCTCCTTGTTATAGTGGAACTCTTGTCCTTTTGATAGTGTTATCTCACTGAAACAGCCGTAGAAGACACCAGGCAACACACCCCACCCTGTTACATCATACCGTCAGTGCGCAAACTAGTCGTCTGACTCCCTTTATTCTTAGCGCTAAGCAGGAGTAGAGGCTACCACTTTTATAGACCATGGTGTTACATGGTCAGGGGACATAGCCCAGAAATTGATTAAGAGAAAGGCGGTGATACGGAATGAAGACATTGCCAAAAGCATCAAACAAACAAGAAGACAAATGACAGACCATCATACCAAAACACCCAGCTGTTGAGGCAAGCAAACATACTAGGGCAGAGTTGTGCAGGCACATAAAGACTGTAATGACTAACCGGCGATCGCAATACAGAACAGAGGTAATGGAGACCAGTATACAAGTTATTAAAGTTTGTAACTGCGATACGCGTGGAAGGCAACACATACGGTGGAAAGGAGGTCACCAACGGGTGGACAGAACACGACGCCCTATCCATTGTCGCAAACACACGAGTAACCGCTTGCCACAAACTATTTTAGAGTAGTGATTTGTGTTTTTTGACGATCTAATAAAGTTTCCAGCAAAACCAAGAGAAGACCAAGCTTTTTACAGACATAATGCCAATCAAGTTAAATTAGACTGTGACAATATCACAGAAATATGCCTTGCTGACATCAAAAAGACTCAGCTCATAGAAACAACTACATCCTGTGTAGGAACAAGGCGGAAGACGTTCCACAACTGAGACTGGCCAAGTTCATGGAAAAAGGCATCATAACTCCAACAAAGGCAGCAAATTTAAATCCACATTATGAAAGTTCCACCCACCTTGACACAGATTTTTAAACCTCTCCTCTCCTAACATACGACCGACCATTGGGACCTTTCAAATTTAGCTGCAGAAATGGTAACTATTGAAGCATTCCGATACGGCGGCGTATTAGGGCCACTACAAACTTTTATTAATCTTGTATGTACAAGTTATTATCTTGTACGTACAAGATAGTATCTTGTACGTACAAGTAAGTATGTTTTACGTACTACCGAATGGAAAAAAAAGAATACCTTGCGACATTTTGTGGAGTTTATGATGCTGTGATATAAGTTTCCGAACATATACATGTAAATGTTTATAACGGATGAGTATTAACTACGATCATCATTTAGACAATAATTGATGTGTGTATATATGTCTAATAAACACAAAAACACATATGAAATAATTTGTTTTGCTTTTGTTGTCAGTGCAATCAGTAAATCGTTCGAATTAGGGCATAATGCCTAGGATTTTTTTTCAGAGGCAGTTAATTATTTTCAATACTACTATTCTGAAGTAAAATAAATTCTTCAACATTTCCAATAATGGCACCAGTGTGAAGTATTTAACTTTAACTACTGGAGAAAATTACGAATTTGATTTCTCCTCTTTTTAGTAGATAAAACTTATCATTCATCGGAGATGTATCATATCCATTAACAAGCGACTATACAGTTTCCTCGAAAGGAACTATCCAGTGTCAGTT